>NW_027112495.1:757065-773933 GCF_000696795.3 Halyomorpha halys
TTTTTTTCAATTTTACCATCTTAAGCAATACAATTCATTTTTCACAATTTATATATATAGCCCTAGCCTTAGGAAATGTGTTAAAAGTATAACTCACTTAATCAATATAGATTGTCTTCAATTTTTCATGCTATAGGCAATTTATATCATAGCAGTAAAATCGGAAGTAATTTGTTACATTATTAATATTTATTCTTTATAACAATGTAACATGCACTCGTAGAAGGAAGGAATTATTTTGTTCTAATCTAAGTGAAATAAGAAAATACTTTATATGATGATAATGTATTATCGAATTTTAAAAAAACGAAAAGAACGATAAAATTCTAATTCTAATTTAAAAAATGTTAAAATAATAGTTTAACTAACTGTCAAGAGATAGCAGCACAGATCAAGGAAGGCAGGAAATAATAGTTTAATAAATCGCCACAAGATCCCAGCACCATCCAAACAGCCGTTTTCGAAGTCAAGATATAGCTCAAATATATTTATAATAATAGTTTAACTACCTATTAAAAGATAGCAGCACAAATCGAGGAAGGTATAAAATAATAGTTCTTATAACTGCCGCAAGATACCAGCACCATCCAGACAGCTATTTCCGAAGTCAAAATCCAGTTGGAAAATTTTCATTTTGTATTAGGATATTAGAAGGTCACAGGAGTTAAACAATTTCGTCCATCCCTCGTAATTGTGTTCCGTTCAGTTGAGCTCCTGTAATCTTCTAATTTCCTAATACAAAATAAAATTTTCCTGCTGGCTTCGGAAATGACTGTGATGGATAATGCTGGCCTCTTACGGCGGTTTATTGAACTACTATTTTCTGCCTTTCTTGATTTGTGCTGCTATCTTTTTGCAACTAGTTGAACTATTAATTTGACATTCTTTAACTTCAAAATTGTCATTTATCGTCTTTTTTTGGTTGTTCCATTAATCGGAGCTAAAATGACATATATTTTTCAATAATATTTATTAGGGCGATTTCTTGATTATTAATTATTTACTATGGATGAATAATTATACATTCCATTATGCTCTTAATTATTAAACTGTGGGGATAAAATGTTAAATAGTAAAAATACAATAAAATAATGTTATTTATAATACATTATTATTTCCTCTCATTATGATAAAATAATTCCACCTTTATATAAGTGTGTTTATTAAGATCAGTTAGAAATTTCAACTAATATAAAAATTTAATCCTAATTTAAGTACTGAATTGTAAATAAGTTTTGTTACAAAATATTAACGATTTACATAGATTAATGGAGTTAAGCTTTTAACATTTGGTCTGAGGAAATATACACTATAAGAACTGGTTTTCACTGAATAAATAAATAAATAGGAGCAAGTTGGATAGTGAAAATATGATTAAACTGTGAATAAGAGAATTGGGTTAAATAATTTAATAGTAAAATAGTGTTATTTAAGGAATATTATTATTTCGCTTAGAATTTGACAAAGATATTCCTTCCTTCTACGGGTGTGTGTTACATTATTGTGAAGGTTAAATAATAAAAATATAACACTTTAATTCTCATTTTACTACTATGTTGTAAATAAGTAATACTTAGATTTCTTATAAATATTAAGTGAGTTATACTTTTATCTTATTTTCTCCAGTATATAAATAGAGATATCTGAGGACAAAAAACTTGTCATATATGAAGAAATAAATGAAAAAGAGCATCACTGCACTGTTTGCTTTCACTTCCCTATATATGAAACATAGAGTTAGGCGATCATAAACAATTTTGAACCAAATTTTCAACTTATAAAAAAAACCCAATACTGACTTTCGCAAATTGGTGTGTGCATATGTAAGTGAACAATCAAGCTCAGAATCAAAAATTTGTGAGAAGTAATGTATTTATTACATATTACGAGATATGTATATGTCTGGGATGTTACAGCAACAGTTTTTCTAATATCGACTAACTGAAAATGCCACTTTACATTATGAATTTTTCGATTTTTTACCATTTTTTCTAATACAGCTGCAATTATTTTGAATAAACCTGTAATATTAATGTACAATTAAATAGTTTTTAACCTGTAATGATACAGATGATTTTTTTTTTCTATATCCGATTATGATTATTTGATTTCTTTTTAAACATACATTCAATATAATGCAACTTTTTTTATTATTAATATGGAAATGAGTTATAGAACCTAAAAATTCAAATAAAAACATCAGCTAGTCCTAATACTCTAGAGCATACTAATCAGTCAACTATGAAATATTAAAAAGGATAGGAGAGAATTACATAGGACAAGAATAATACTTTATATTTATTTTTCAACTAGTAGAATTGATAATACTCAGCCAAGGTCTAATACAAAAATAAACCCTTAGTCTTATTTTTGCCTTTATTGAAGTTTAATGTTTCAGATATTATTATTCAAAATCAAAAACCTCTTATCATTAAATACATTATTTATATTAGAAAGATTTCTTTTTAACAGAAGGAAGGTAAAGTTTGAAAGATTATGTATGTAGGCTTTTTAGGCTCTTTATGTAAGTAGGCTGTGCAGTTGCACCTAAAATTTTAGTAGATGCTACCTTTATTTTTAAATGAATTAAAAACTAGAGTTTTCTTAGTAATTTTTTCTATTAATCTAAGGAATTATTTCTGATGCATGTTTTTCTAGCCAGTATACATTATATACAAAATGAGTTTATTTTATTCTATAGACTGTACTGTTGGGACAGTCTATAGAGGTTCCACAATTGATGGGAAAAAACCTGTCAGCAGTAATATCTTGGGAACAGGTCCATTTCAAATTAAAACAAAAACTTTTTTTGTCAGACCATCACTATTCAAGTAATGTAAAAAAAACTGAAGAAACAATTTCAAACAGATTGAATGTGTATACACATAATAGTAATATTAATAATTGCTATTTTGATTTACAAAAGAAAGGGAAATAAGAAGTTATGTAGTTTAAATTTTAGCACCCTTAAAATTTAATAAATACAAATTGGATTAATGTCAACTTTTTTTACCGATAAAACAAAATATATATTTAGCAGTAGGAATAGTATAAAACTGCAGTGATAGTAACAAATATATTAGAAAAGGCAGATAGGTCGATGTATTTAGGTTCCCTGGTAACTAGAAAAAAACAAAATTGATCAGGAAATAATAGCGAGGCTGGATATGCTCGTTACTTTTTAATTTCGGAATTTTTCACTTTCGAAATTGCTTAACTCGCGCCTTCTATCCAGAAACTAAGTAAGAATTTACAAAACTGCTACCATACTGTTCTTTATACATGTGAAACGAGGCCTCTTACAATAAGATTACGTCAAATATTTGGGCCGAAAAAAGAATGAGTTATCTGGAGCACTTAAAATGGCAACTTGAAAGAACTGTACCCGGTAACCATAATTCAGGTTTCAGGATTGCGGCGAATAAGATGGGGTAGTAAGCTTTTGGGACTTAGTAACGAACGGATTCCTAAAATGTTAATAAAACCTGAACTGACGGGTAACGTCTCAAGAGTAGACCGAAACGTATGTGGGAGGATTGCATCGAGACTGATAAGACTGGTAGATTTGGGTTTGGACATCATTACCGTTACTACCAATCGGTTACACACGACTAGCGATTGGTGGTATCGGCATCGAACTTGAGGGTTCGCTAAGCCTTAATTATGAATCTTGCATAAAAATGAAATTATATACAATTTTGATATAGACCAATATAACTACAAATGCTTATTACTTTCTTTTTCTTTTTGTGGCAATGTATTTTAGTAAAATAATTGTGAGTCCTTGTTGATTTTGAACCTAAAGGTTGCCTTAATAGGCCGAAACGTTGTGAGCTCATTAATACATTTATGGCGATGTATTAACAACCTATTTTTAATTCCATTTTGAGTTGTAGAAATCATACAATAACATACCTCATATGTTAACAAAACAAAATTAAAAGTATATTTTTATATATTTTTTTCTCGAAAGGACATTTGAAAAGCTGTGAACAGTTCCGGTTTCTAAGGATTCAGAATCAAGCTTTCAGTTAAATTATATCTGGCTAGAGAAAAAATCGTAATCATACTGTTTGTTGTTGTTAAGAACTTATTCATATTGCCCTATTTTTCTCTCTTTGAGTTTACCATTTTGGGATTGAAAATCGACTTTTTTTAGTAGGTGTATCCGTGCTTCCCTGTGATTTTTTCGGGCGATTTGCGATTTGTTCTTTTTTCTCCGCATTCATAACCAGCTGTCTTATCTCCCGCCTCACTTCTATCTGTTTCATTAGAGGAAGCTTATTTGTCGTATTGTACATCGTATTGAAGAACATGTCCAATTGTACATCCTCCTCCTCTTTCTGGATGGAAGATCCTGCACCCTTGGAAAGTATGCTTTTAGTATCGTTTAGGGAAGACTTGGATGGTTTTCTTTTTTGGATTGTGATTGGTGCCACTTGCAAGTCTTCGACCACCTGTCCTTTCTTGCTAAACGTCCTGAAACTACCAACATCATTTGTAACACATCTGCTTCAATAATACGGTTCGAAGTATAGCTAATAAAATGGAAATGCGCCCACATACCCAGCATCTGCGAGTTTCGGATTCTTGATATCTTCCAGCTGTTGAAACTTCCTCCTCCCTGCCATGGATTCTTCGATAGCCTCCTCACTACCTCGCTGATTTATGTTCACAGCAGTTATTGTAAGGTTTGGAGCTGAAAATAGAAGAAACGTACGTATTTCATCCGTTTTGGTTAAAGGTTTTCTCCTGACATATGCCTTCTATAATTTGACTTAGTAATAGCCAAACTAACTTTTCACTTTCTAGTAATTATTAAAAATATAAACATGGCATAAATGAAATAATAATAAAAGGAAGATATTTGATGATACATTGTTTTTTACAATAATAATAAGATACAATGTATTAGAACTACCAAGTTAGTAAATATTATAAAGGTAGTAAATACTACACATGAATCTGTCCAAAAATAATTTATGTATATATACATGCCTGTAGCAGCAATAGGTATGTGTCCCTATTCTGTGTCACCAGCATCCTGTTTCTGCTTTCAAATATTCTCTAGAGTCATTGATCACACACAATCTGCCCACCGCAGCCAAGGCCTCCCTATTCAACAAAGACTAGAAGGGGCTCGGTTAGATTTCTCCTAGGAGGCAATGTGCTAACCTTTCTGGCCAAATGTCCTTCCCATAATAAGAGCCTTATAAGCTTGAGGAAACGGGAAATGGTACATATCGTACAGCTCCTGATTCATTGTGGCCATGAACACCCCACACCACGTTCTGTTCAAATATGGGGAGGAGCTGGTCTCCAGCTCTCAATGTAGTCAATGCCTCAGGGCCATAACATAGTACTGGTCGAATAAGAGTCTTATTCTTGTTCGCCTGGTCGCCAAAGTACTTCCGAAGTTTAAAATTCCGGTAGCCTATATTTTTCTCCTGATCTCAATTGCTGTTTCATTGTTACATGTTACCACTGATTCAAGGTAGTCAAATTCTGAAAACTGGTCAAACCTGTAGAGCTAGTAACATTAGTGCTTGCAAATCTCGGAGCTTGATATAAAACCATGTACTTGGTTTTAGATTCAATAATAATAAGTTCTCTGCGTCTCGTATCAGCTTCTAGATCAAGGAATGCTTTCACTACCACTTGTCTAGATCTCCCCGCAATACCTACGCCGTCTAAATATGCTAACACCGATCTGTTCCAAACCTGACCTTAAGTTAGTACATGAGAGAGCTTATTGCTTCCTCTAGCACCATGCTGAAAAGTAGGCATGCCAGGGTCTTGCCTGACTCCCCTTCGGGACGATAATTCGAATGATTTATTCCCTTGCCTTAGTAAAGTGGATATAATGCATGCCCTTTTAAGGACAACTGCAAGTTTGTTACTTTTAATTCTTCTATTACATTTCTCCTTATCTTCTTGCATCTCTTTGGATAATTTATTGCGTCGTTCGACGATATCTATTGTGCTGGCCTCCTCCTCAGCGTACTGAAATTGATGTGCGGTGGACTTATACCGTCCTCCAGCCTCTGGTGAAACGTTAAAACGCAAAATGTTCCTCTCTGACCTTTCTGGAATACCACAGAAGGAATAGTGGGGCTCTATATCCTGGCCAAGGCAATGTAGCAAGGCATGAATACCCCGATATGTTTTGCTTTCCCTCTCAATACACTTGAAAGGGAATGGGAAAGAATGATCGATTTGAAAACATTCCACAAGAAAATAATCTGAATTTTAATTTTTTAATAAATTCGCTTTGAGGTTTTCATCAAACATGAATTTGTAAAACTACTTTAATTATATATTTAGTTATATCACAATATTAGAAATCTGGTGTGGTCCGCCCATACACATACAACCCTACATACATGTTACCATGAGATTTTTAAAACATTCGTTAAGCCCTGAAAACTATTTCAATGAGAATAATACTTAGGTGACAAAAAACACCAAGCGATTGTAGATTGATATTCTGAGGGAATCGAAAAATATGAAAAATCGATTCTATAAACTGGCACTTTCGGTCAGTCAATTTTATCGAAAAACTTGGTATAACATCCCTGGCATATAATTTCAGCTTCATATGACTTTTCGCTTTTTGAGCTAGGCTCTTCACATAGACACTCGCTCGTAAGACGTGAATATTGCGACTCGGAGGACCTCAAAACGTGGATTCCCGTCGAAAACTTCCGGATTCAGATACGAATACTTGCGATACGATCGCCATCTTTCCATTTACTACATACTCCATATGTATGTGATCGTAAAAATTATGAACACAATAGACAAAACAAAACAAAACTGTTGACTCTTATTCGGTAGTAGAGTTGAACGAAAGTTATGTGTAGCGGATTTTTGTGGAGGAAACGCGTTTTTTTTAAAAAGCCTATTAGGTAAATCCGTCCTAGTGAATACGTTAGTTTCTACCACATATGTGATTGTATCCAATTCACAATATTTCGCGTCATATTTTCCATCGGATACTTAAACAATAGTGACAGATAAAATAACTAAGTAAATAACCACTTTTTATATTGTTAAGAAATAATGCTTTTGGATATAACATAATTTGGAAGAATATGTGAAGATATTAAGAGAATAAGAAGAGACATCTGTGGAGCACTAGGCAGAAATCTCAAGTTACTAAGGCGGTTACCGCAGGCCCAACTGTAACTCGGTTACTTGAGTTTATCCTAGCAGTTCACAGGGTCGCCTTTGGGTCCATATGTCTTCTCCAAACCACGTTATGAGTTGATTGATGTTAAAAAAAGAAATAAATTCATGGTTCAACGTTCAAAAAGAAAAGGAATAAATCGAAAAACTTGTAGTTAGTTTGTAGACTGGTATTAATTGTAAAAGAAAAGTAAAGAAAACTGTGGAGAAAAAAAAAATGCTATCTATGTATTATATTATATCATGTAACTATATGTAACTTATATTTGTCCAGTCACGGATTGATCAGTATGCTGTGTAATGTAGCAACCCGATATATTTGGGCACCATGAATAAAGTATTTCTTTCTCTCTATATTAAGTGATTATAATCGGATTAAATAAACCAATTAAGAACCAAGTAGGGTGTAATACATTATGATAAATACTTGTAACGATTCGAAATCATTTATTTCTTTAAATTATAAATTATAACAAACTGGAACTGCCTCCTGATGGTGTTTCTTTTATTCCTTTTTACCATATTTCCTCTCTTTCCTTATTCTTTCTCTCTCACCCACTTTATTAGTTATGTTCACCATATCTAATAACTGTCATTTGTATTACTTACTGCTCTTAGCTTATACTACTTTACGACCTTTTTTAAATAATTTTCAATCTGTACATTTATTTATTTTGTTGACTTTCATATTTATATTACTTTCTCCTTTTAATATTACTATATTCCCCGTATATTATTAAATACAATAAATTAAATAAACTGTAGTTTCAATATTCCTATATTACACAATGCAATTTCTTCAGTACTAACTATGTACCTATATTATCTGCTATGGTTATTTAGTTTTTTGTGCTTAGCCCTAGTCATGGTCTGAAATACCGGTTTCGATTTTAATGATGAAAGGAATATGGTCTGGGTGCGGTCAAAAAAAAAAACTCAAATAATAGAAATATACTATTTTGGCTCATTAAAATAGTATATTTCTACTATTTGAGTTGTTTTTTTTTTTTACCGCACCCGGACCATATTCCTTTCATCTTTACACACGGTCAATCAATAATCTTCCAGTTTCGATTTTACTTTTTTATATTCTTCACTGACCGTACCTCCTCCCCTCTCCCCAACTATCCTCCCCTCATATATAATCCACGATCAACTATTAACTCATCGTTCAAAATTTTTGTTTTTAAATTGATCTGTTGTTTATGAGACCTTATTTCCCGTTCGGTAATCCGAATCCCCTTGGCTTGAATTAGTACAGATTAACGAGAATCCACTGTAATTATAGTAATTATTACTAGTATTAATTGACTTTTAATTATAACGTCATTAATTAAAATTTAATTCATTACCTTATGCAGTAAAAAAAATAAAACTTCATTTCTACATGATCAGTCGAAATGACAGTAAAACCAAAGATGGACGTTCACATTAATCTTATCGTGTTAATAATGATGGATTTACAAGAAAATTTTAAAATCTGATGATTCAAAATTATTTATTATATATTTTGTTTCACTTTTTTACTTCTACGCAAATTCCAAAGTAATGTTCTTTCTGTTTATTACGAATCGAAAGAATCATTTTAGAAGATCTTTACTGTTCTATGTCTCATTTACAAGTCAGCGTCAGTCGGTCAGATAGTGAGATGATCTTAAAACCTTGATTGCGGGGACTCCTCTATAAAACCACTTAAAAAAACGATTTTTTCTTACATTTTCATTTCTTTTAAATAAGGTATAAAATATAATATTAAGTCAAATAAAGTTTAAATAGCTGTTTTTTAACCATGACATGTCATCCGTATATGCCACTGAATCTATTAATGCAAACAAGCAGTTAAAAAAGTATTCGAGTTATTACAGTTTTGAACTGTATAGATCTAACCTAACCTTTATTGCTAAGTTCACATATCTCAAAGTAACCATTTTTTAAGATGTTATATTGTTGAACTGGAGTAGCGATATGAATCTTTTGCTGGTTTTGTAACTGAATTACTGACCCTAGAAATTTATCGTGTATCTCCTATTGTCAATGGATAGATACTAGAGTTTTCCACACCACTCTGAACGTAAACTAGAAACGTGACCCTCTTTGACGAAGAGCCGGGAAGAAAAAAAAGGCAGTTATCTCACCCCAATTTTTGATTACTTTAATGAAAACTAGCTATAATTACTAGTCAAAATTGATGAGTCTGCCAAGTATAGGTAGGGAGAATAAAAAATGACGGCTGTTTCAAAACCTTTAAAAAACATTAATTTTTCATTCGGAGCTCTATATCTTAAAAACTAACAACAACACTAGAAAATCTAAGAGAACACTATTTAAAGAAGAGGAAATTTTCTGAAATATTAGCCCTAAAAGAGCTATTTACGTCCAATAGTTCTCGAGATGTAGCTTTTTAAAAAGCAAAATTTCTTAAAAATCTACTGAAAGATAAGTAGTTAGTTAATTTATTTTGAGAAATCTATATCTCAGTAACTATGTGACGTACAGATGTCTATTAGCACTCAAATTAAAGCTGGTTTAATCGACTATAAAGAAGTTTATGAACTTTACCTTTGTAGGAATAGTAGTTTTCATGATATTTGCTAAAATAAATTGATTTATAGTTGTTTGGACAATAAGTTTGATTATTGAAAAACTCCATTTCAGAAACCACAGGACGTACAGATGTCTGCCAGCGCTCAAATTAAAGCTAGTTAAATTTACTACAAAATAGTTAATTATGTAGATCTTTGTAGGAGTAGTAGTTTTTATGATATTTGACAAAATAAACTCACAAAATGTTAATTTCTAGTTGTTCGTATAAAATATTGGATTCTTGAAAAAATATATCTCTAGATCCATAAGACGCACATATGTCTGCCAACACTCAAAATAAAGGAAATTTAATTTTCTATAAAGTAGTTTATGAGACTTATATTCGTAGGGGTAGTAGTTTTTATGATATTCACATATGAATATAAATTTGCCAAATGAACATTTGTCGGAACAACTATAAATCAATTTATTTTAGCAAATTTCATGTAAATTATTACTCCTACGAAGATAAACATCATAAACTACTTTATATATCATTAAACTAGCTTTAATCTGAGTGCTAATAGACGTCAAATGGTTTTTGAGATATAAATTTTTCAAAATAAATTCACTAACTACTGATCTTTCAGTACGTCCCATACAACATTTTTCTAAAACGTTGCTTTTTAAAAAGCTATATCTCGAAAAATATTTAACGTAAATAACTCTAACTCTATTAGGGATCATATTTTATCAAATTTGTTCTTCTCTAAATGACCTTTTCTTAGGTTTTCTTGTGTTGTTTCAACTTTTTGAGATATAGAGCTCCGAATGAAAAATTAGTTTTTTTATCGCTTTAAAACAGCCCCCATTTTTTATTCCCCCTTCCTATACTTGGCAGACTCATGAATTTTGACTATTAATTATACATAGTTTTCATTAAAGTAATAAAAAATTTGGGTGAGATAGCTGTCTTTTTTCTGCTCTTGGGCTCTTGTACTAATTCCTTACCGCCATACCTGCTCCCAAGCCATCTCGACTTGACGATGATATGCCGCCAACAGCGCTCAAGGTGCTAATGATTTAGTCATTCATTAACATTAAGTAATATCATTTGGCTTTAGAATGACTATTATTCCGTTTTATCACTAGGTATTTGGTCACAATAGTCATAGAATAGTTAAGTGATCAGTGTTCAACTCTAAAACGTAATCTCTAATACAATTAAATTAATAATGTGTTGTTATTTGTAACTTCATTACTTTTACCTCTATGGAAAAAAAATCGTCCGTCCCGACTCTTCAAAATAAGTAAAGAAATGTTGTTTTCCAATTATAAATTCAGCTCTAACATTTAATAAGTAACCGTTTTCATCTAGTACTGGTCTGATTCCTCGTGTGCTATCCCCGTTTTGGTAGAGGTATATGATCGTGTTATGTTTTTTCATAAAATAGAACTTACCCCGTAGAATAGAGAGATCTGACATTCTTTGCTGGTTGATAGGCTGTCCTATGATACTACCCACGCTCGTAGCCAGTTGTGGGATGGGTGGTGGCAGCATACCCTGATTTCAGGAAGTTCGTTAGCAATATTACCCAACCTTATCTTATCTTCATAGGAAAGCAGAAGGGTTGTCTTTCTTTATTGATTTTTTTTTTTAGTTTTTAGAAAAAATTATACTCGTAACAAAAGAAGAAAATGTAAGATTGGAAACGATTCATTAAATGCAATTTTTGCTATAGATGTTAATAAGAAATTGCGGTTTATTTTCTCTTTATGACTTCAAATAATAATTATTTTTTCGGGAATCAGCCAGGTGAAGTAAAAGAAAATGGTAAAACAAAACAAGTTATTCAACTATGAGTACGACTAATAGGATATACCCTACCAACATGGACAGGGCAAGTTAGCGGACAGATATATGGGAGATAGTAACCTACCCAGGGTTAGGTAAAGTAAAGGCCAGAATGTGACGCTCTTGACTTAGCAGTTCCTGTGCTCCAAGCCATACACCAATCAGCAATCAATTATTGATGAAGGGATAGTGTTGGTTATTCTGAATAATGCCTTCTCCTTCTTGTTTCGGAACATCTCACAGAGGTATAGAAGTAAACTGGGTTACTTACATATTATACCTGATTTCTATATTTCTATTGTCGCTGATTACAACCTAACATGGACGAAAACGTATAGTGGAGAAGATAAACATCAAGGAAAAGTGAAACCAAAGAGGCGGGCCTTGTAAAGCTCCAGCGGCAAAGAGCCAATCACAGCTTGCCTTTTGTTTCAATTTATATTAGGCTGGTAAGCACTATCAATCTCAACGTATGCGTGAGCTCCAAGGGCGTAGTCAACCTGCCTTTTTATCAGCTTCACTTTTCCGTTAAATGTAAGTAGAAGATTCCAGCCCCCTAATTATTATATTATTGCTGCTTTATTTAGGTCACAGATTCGATCCACCAGCATTCAGGTACAAGTAAGATGGACCCTCTTGCATTAGTGGGTTTAAAAGTTCACACAATCCAAGCTAAGTAACCCTTGAACATCAATGCCCCATTTATGTTGGAGTCTTGAGCATCAACGACTTGTACGTATAATTGTTTACGCTTCTTCTATTATATCAACTGATGTTTCTATTACTAGCACACACGATATGGAGGAGGTCCGAAAGATAGGTTTCATAGTATGCATACATGAAAAACTTGTTTTATTGTTTTCTTTTATTTCATCTGAATGATCCTCTACAAATTTATCTACGTTTTAAATATTAATTCTAGTGAAAAAAATATATTTTTTTTTTGGAGTGTCAGTAATTTCGTTGAGAAACTATTAGAGAAAGCTTGAAATGCTATAGTTACGAAGTTTACAAACCGGATCGCTGTCAGTTCCACTCCGCTCATCTTGCTCTCCTAGAGCCGACCATGTCTCTTCCAAGTTTTCGTTTAGCCGGTCATGATGGATGCCATTATTAACCACGCTGTCGTCTCCGCTAATATCGTTCCCTTCTGGTCTACCTCCCAAATCCATGGCATTTTAGCTTCTGCAAACAAGACACCGAGTGCTGCAATCCATATTTGCAAAATATAATAGAGAATGCATAGCTTTTCGCATACGTATACTACTACACTTCTCCCCAATTCTAACGAGAATTAGCCTGTGGAATGAATATATTAATGAAGTATGGGTATAAGAATCGAATCAATTGCGATACGAGTAGCCCTAGCCCATCGTTAGATTCCAAAGGACTTCGTCATGAGAAAGGAATAGAGGTGTTTGGCACCTCTCTCTCTCTCCCTCTCTCCTCCCTTCTCTCTAATAATTCTAAAACTCAAATAGATAGCACAGTTCAAAACCTACTTCAAATTGCGAAGATTGTGGTCAAACATTATTCAAAGATATTATTATGCTCAAAAATGAGAGAAGTCTGTTTTCCAAAAATGTTAAGGGAATTAGAAAATTTCAGAGACTATTAGTAAGTTGGGAAATTTAGTCAAAACTGTTAGAAAATTTTATATTTTCTCTCCCTTTCTTACAGCATCCCCTCTGCTAATTCCATCCTAAAACCCTCATTTGGAATGAACAGAAAAACTTGGCATACGTTCGCCAATTGATAGTTTTGAATTCTGTTTGAACAAACATATTGTTCCAGTCAGGCTAGACACTTTCAGTACTGCATTAACGTGCCACTACACATTTTCCCAAACTACGGCTAATCCGTGCATGCGAAAGCGTGTGGATGGTTTATTTGGACTGTCTGGTACAAGTTGGTTTGAATAAGTGATCGAGTTTTAGAGCGCAAACCAAAGGGCTTTGAGCAAGCGCTTTTGCTTCTACACATTTGTAATTAATTTGTATTGTTCTTTGCCATCAGTCAAACATTTGTGTTTTAATTACTTAAAGAATATTCAATCAATTAACCCTGATTTAAGATTGTGTATTTTAAAATTCTATCAATTTCTTGTGAATAAATTATTTAAAATTAGCGGTATATTTTTTATTTAGCATGACACAAAATATACATTTATAAAAACATTGTATGTATGGGAAATTAATTTAAAAAGTGTAGGATAAAAATTGTAAGAAAGTTGAGTTTATAGGTTATCCAGTGCAATTATTTCCACCTACTTTGCTGATATTAACGTTTCCTTTCAATTCAATTTTATTTTGTTCCTTTTTATCACTAAAATAGTGTAAATCGAAGGTAATTGTACATAAATTCGAATTTCACCATTTTTGACTATCTGGAACACCCAAGCATGTGGATACAGACTTTAGTTACTATCTTTGTTTACCAAGCCTTTGTAGACAAGTGACAAACGTGTGGATCTGGAAAATGCACGTGCGTGAGGTATACGAACTCTAAGTAGGTTCTTTTTCCCCTTGATTTCCTACAATTTTTCTAACAAGTACGATGACTTGATTACTACTGTATGGCACATTTATGAATATTAGCTATAATAAATAGTACCTATAAACTATAAACCATTCCAAAATGTTTATCTAATTCGATGAATGGTTGAAGATATCAGATATCGAACCAGTATTACGCCATTATAAATGGCAAACTAATGTCAACAACTTATCTTTACACCCTTGTCACCCCATATGTAAAACTAGTGAGATAGCCTATACAATTTCAATAACCTTGTTTCCGTATGATAGAAGAATAGAAGTAGGATAGGCCAACTACAGTTATATAAACCTAAGAAGTAAGAACAAACGTATTATACTTATGGCAAAATTATAAATATAAGAATTCAAATCCGAAATTTTATTTTAAATATATTCGGATAATATAGTAGCATGACACAAATCACATTTCATTTTACAACAAGATAAGTTTTGGGACAGTTTGGATATAAAAATAAGTTTATAAGGCGACCAACGTGTATTTCATATTTTTAACTGATTACAGGATTGAAAAATACGTTCATTAGACAATAATTCGGTAAGTTCAAAAACAAAAATAGTTCATTCGTGATTAAAATATAGTGCCTAATAAAAATAATGCTTTGAAAATAGACGACTTACACTTTAGACCCTTCGGATTTTCAATATTTTTTCCTCCTCCTCTTCTACATGTCCTGGAACTTGATTTTAAATATTTAACCTACACATGTGTTTAACACCACATGTTACATTTTATCGAAATTTTTGAAAAAAAAACGTTTGTGGGGTTGTTCGAGATAGAAAATAATACTGAAAACTTGGAATTCCTCCGTGTAAAATGTTATTTATTACAACGAAATCATTGTTTTTACAAGCAAATAAATATCATACAATGAAGTTTTTGGTTCTTAAATAATTAATTAGGCAAGAACTTATACTACTTTAAAGGGTCCCTTACAAGCCCAATCTTAATGACAGTAAAAGAAAAGATTGACGTTCAAATTGATCAGGAAGGAGTAATCGACGGATTACCGAGAAAATTTTGATATCAATTCATTAAAGATTAAAAAGAGGAGGGGGTGCTGAAAAATTGAAAGAGAGACTACGATCACTTACAATGCAAATGAGCCTAGTAAATATTTAAAGAACATATCCTGCGTAATCAAAAAATATATACATATATTCTAAAGCTGTCTAAAGCTAAATATTTATGGGGTCACAGACCATTTTGCGAGGCCGGGTTATTTGGACTAAGGGGGCCTCAAAACAGATATTTCTTTCGAAAACTCAAATTCGAAATTTTGCACAAATGCAATACTTTCATTTAGTATATATTCCACTTATAACAAAGTGAAAGCAAAACAAAACTTTTTTTAACCGTTTAAGAGTTATAGGCGAAAAACGAGAAAAAAATATTCAATTCGTTACGTAAATAAACTAAAGAGCTATTTAGTAAAAGTTTTAGGACAACCAGAAATACGTTTCCGTATTAAATGTGGTGTAAACTAATTTTTTTTTTCAATAATTTATTTATTGTTATTTACAACTGTATAAAAATATATACAAGTAAATTTGCTGTAGGTGACATAGTGACATGATACAAACATGTGGTGAATCTACCCACTGATAGAACTCCAATAATATTTCTATAATATATATGAGGAAAAGATGGTTGGGGTGCGGTCAGAATATAACACAAATAAGTTGAAATAATTTATTTAATAGTGCCAACGTTTCGGCCAGAATTTCTAGCCTTCATCAGGGCTAAGAACAAAGAACAAAGTTTTGTTTTACTTCTCAGCCATGATGAAGTCTAGAAATTCTGGCCGAAACGTTGGCACTATAAAATAAATTATTTCAACTTATTTGTGTTATATTTTGACCGCACCTCCAACCATCTTCTCCTCAAATGTTATTAATTTAATGTACTGATCGGTACCAGTTAAAAAGTATCAAACTGATACTTCCCAACTCCTCTATAGTTTATTTTCACTATTTTAGTTTTCATTTTATTATTTTAGTGATAAAAAATGTAATTCGAAATTAATACTAATGGAAAAAAAAATTGCGGCACCCTTGCCGCAATTAATTTGGGACACCACCCTTTTATCAAATTAATTTTTTTTTTAAGTATTAATAAATTTTCCAACAAAAACAAATTGGTTTATTAGAAAATCCCGCTTTTTAGCATTAGTTTTATATATCAATGGCATGTATTTCAAAAAGGGGCAAAGGCTGCTACCTTAAGAACCCACCAACACCATTTTTTCTTAATGATTGTTTTTTTTTAAATAAGTTAACTTATATAAACAGATAATAAGATCAGAAATAGGCTGTTCCGTCAGTTTTGTCTCTTTACTGTATTCTTTTTCTTTCACAGATACAACAGAGCAGTCGTAAATACAGCCTGAGATTCAATTCTGAGGATTTTCTTGACAAAATCCTATTATCCTCCCTCATGTCTGTTACAGTTCAGACAGGTAATGTTTTTTTATGGAAGTTACTTTGTATGATATATTACTCACAGATTTAAAAAAACACAGACAGTTATTTTGAAAACAATTTAGAAAGTCAAATTAGTAGTCATTCAACTAACAATGAAACATTGTTTAATTTTTAATAGGAATATATTGAACAATTTTAGAATTTTCTACTCTCTAAACTTTAACATCTTATTCTCCTTTTGAAAAGCATTCCTCCTGGGTATAAATACCTAAATGTTAATCTCTATTTTTAATTTATTTTTCCCTAATGAATAAAAATATTAT
>NW_027112495.1:774003-837844 GCF_000696795.3 Halyomorpha halys
TAATATATTATATAAATTAACAAAATTTACATCAAATTATTTGCATCCACCCCTGACCCCAAAAATGAACCCACCTAGTGGCCCCAAAAATATATCCGTCCTGGATCCCAAAAACAAATCCGCCTAAGGCCCAAAAATTATATTCATTCCATACCTCAAAAATAAATTTGTACCGGGCCCCAAAAATAAATCTATCCTGGCCCCCAAAAAAAATGTGTCATAGGCCCCAAATGGTCTAGATACGCCTATGTTCAAAAATTCAATATTTAAGGAAAGTAATAACTTGTTATCAATCGAAAAAGTGTTCAAGGATTAACTAAAAAACAAAATCAAGGACAAGTGCTACTCTACCTCTAATGTGCAGCAATTTAACACGAAGTCCCCAACCCCCACCAATTTTCTGCTAACGTGAAAAATACTTGAAAACGGGTAAAAATACGTGCATCGGCAGCATTGCATATCTTATCGTTACGTCCATTCATTGCTTTTTTTTTAATATAATTTTGTAATTATTTGAAAGGTGTACAAGTTAGATACATTTTGTATTTTAAAAAATTAAAATTTATAGCTTGTAAATTTTTGTTTATTTATTTACCCGTTTTTTTTGTTTGGTATCAACTTAAAAAATATTATATTTATAAAATTTGAAAAATTATAAAGAATAATGTTCTATGTAAACTTACCTTCCAAGGAGACGAAGGGCCTCACCCAATATTTCATCCCACGTCTCTGTACTTATTGCTACGTTACTAGAAACTATTAGCATTTTTGTAAGAATATAATTTATTTTTACTTTCTGTAGTCAAAAATAAATTGTGTAAATATTACACTATGTCTGCAAGAAAAACGTTTTTATTAGTAGCTATAATCGAAAACATTTGTCACTAATCGATTAGTATAAAATCGTAGAACCTCCGCACTGGTTATTTATTTATAGTATTGTAGTTGTTACATTGTTCCTCACCATTTCAAAATTAGACCTTCTGTTTTGTTTTATAATATTCCTGGTTGGTAGGAACAATGGCTCTCGAAAATATTCCAAAGGATCTGAGATCAGCAAGAGCCTGTTTAGTCTGCTCTTTAATTAAGGTAATTTTCACGCCAACAAAGTGATGATTTCGTTTTTAAAACTTGTTTATGAAGTAATTTTTTTCAATAGTCGTTTGAGCAATTCGAATTTGACGGGTGCGACAACTGTGATGAATTCTTAAGGATGAAAAACAACAGAGAAAATGTTTATGACTGTACCAGCTCAAATTTTGATGGGTATGATTGGCATTAACTTTTTGTTTTCTTTCTGTATCTTTTATTGAACATTTTTTATTTTTCTATTCCAGAATGATAGCTCTCATGTCACCTGAAGACAGCTGGGTTGGTAAATGGCAACGAATCAGTAAGTAATTTATACACATATTAATAAATTTATTTCATATTTCCCATTTATAGAGTACTTGATCTGTGTAAAAGTTTTACAGAAACCTTAGGTTTCTATTATATTTTTATACATTTTATGCATTAGTTAATCATGAGCATATCCAACAATTTACAGCTAATCAACTCAATAATTACTTTCAAGTGAAAATTAATTTGGGTGAGAACAAAATGGTTTACATGGGTATTTCTCTTAACTATTCTTTGTACTCAAAATTAACCATTCCCATTTAAATTGTAGTTTAAATGTGTCCCAAAAGAATTTTTAACAAAATTATGGTTTTTCATATTGAAAGAAGATAGTTGATCGTATGAAGTAGATTGTTGGAAGATAGTTCAGATGGTGGTAAATAAAGGTTTCAAAATAATAAAAGAAAACTATTTATTGTTAAGCAACGTTTTGGCCCACTTTGCAGGGCTGTCAGGTTGAAACAAAGATGTCAACTCTTGAAAAGTGATAATTTAAGGGCTGAAGTTCAGGTGACCTAGTGATGAGGGTTATGGAATAGGTCAGCGATTTTGAAGGCAGGCACTGCGGTGGAGTGTTATATCTTGGTGGCCTCGTGTTTTTTTTATTCATATTGGAAGAAGATAGTTGACAGTATAAAGTATATTGTAGGAAGATAGTTCAGGTAGCGGTCAATAAAGGTATCAAAATTTACTATTTTGATACCTTTATTGACCGCTACCCAGACTATCTTCCTACATTTCTGGTTTTTATTAATTTAAAAATATTAGTGTAATTTACAATTTTAGGTAAATATTCACTCTCAATATGAATCTCTCTAACATATATTTGGATTTTTAATTAACCTTTACTTATTATTATGCAAAAGTAAAAGATCTCTCTATCTCTCTCTCTCTCTACATATATATAAGCACGAGTTCTTATCATTTAAACCAAAAATAAAAAATTGTTTAAGGATTCTATATTGTCTATTTTATAGTGTTTTTAAGATTAATATATGTACCACAATTAATACAGACCATTGCAGATTGAAAAATTCTCTCTATTATAGTTTGAAGTCTGTGAAAAAATATCCCCGAGAAACTTTGAGCAATTAAAGAATTTATATCTTCATTGTTTATGTGAATATTTTGCTGAATGTGCAGTAATGAAATGTATCCCAAAGATCACTAATATCACTTTCTATTGAGATCCTCTTTCGAAGAACTATCTTCTATATTCATGTGAACCAAGCTCGTTCTATGACAATGGTTGCATATATTTTTTACAATTTTATATTTTATCAACAGTATTCAAAAAATTAATTTATTTATTTATTTTTATGCAGATAGATTCACCAGAGGAATATATGCCATATCAGTTGCTGGAAAACTACCCAATAGTGTCATTAGGGATATGAAGAGCAGAGGAATCACTTACAAGCCCAGAGATAAATGTCAAAGATAAATTTGAATCAGATCAATATCTTCTTCAATTTAAAAAAATCTTTTTCTATTTATTTATAAATATACCTTGCAATATAGTATTTAAATTTATTTGAAAATGAGTTCTTATGAACTTTCCCATAGTATTGCATTATGGAGATTTTTCAAAAGGATTTGTAAATAGACATTCACTTTTCCTTTTAGAACTATAATGACTTAATAATATACTTTTTATGTTATCAGTGCCACTGCAGGTTATTTCTGTACAATTTTTTTAAATATGATACTTATTCCATTTAATTTTGAAACAAATTGTCCATTTCTTTACAAACTTTTTAAATTATTTTGTTATAGGTTATAGCCCTGTGAATTAAGTTGAAAATTCAAACTTGATTCAGGTAACAGAAGTTTTTTATTGATGCCGGCAATGATCTAAAATTTGTATTTAAAAGATTGATAATATTTTCCTGTCAGTTTAGTTTCTGGCCTATACATTTATATAAAAAAAAAGTCAACTTTTATTTCACAGTGGTAGGTATAAATCCAAGTCGTGTTTACAACTTATTTATCAGTGGCGCACAAAAATATTTTATTGAATTTGACAATATATTTCTTTTATGTTTCTAAAGAATAAAACATAATTTTTGTTTATGACTTATTATTATGAATTAAGAAGTGTATTTGAACTATAATCATGTAAATAAATAATAAAGTTTTTTATTTTTTAAATATATATTTCTTTTTTTTTCCCTCTAAGATTATTATAATTGTTTAAAGGTTCAAAGTCTAGCTGGTTCAGTCACCTAAATTGATTGTTGAAGTTACCAACCGAATAAAGCAGGCAGGACTATTTATTTAACATGTTATAGGATGGATCATTCTATGTCAATTTAACAAACTCTTGAACCTCACACCTTAAAATCTTAGATCTTGCATTATCTATCCATAGAATGCACCAATACCATGTGTTCATTTCCAAAACTACAATAAAAATATTGGTGAAAAACTTTTCAATAGGATCAGAAGTTGATGAAAAACAAGTGTCAAAATCTCCTGTCTTATTAATTGAATCATAATTTCTGTACTGATAAGTATAAAGGACTAAGTCCATATTCTTGATTTTGCAGGAAGTATGGAAGTTCAAAAAATTCTGTACAAAAACTTATCCGTTCAACACAGTTTTAACCAGGATATTATCATAATATACAACTTTATAACAATCAATAGAGAATTTTTTTCTGAGTCTATGTACTTAACTCAACATAGACATTTTTTAGACTTAAATCTTTTATACTTATCAGTACAGATTTATATCTGGATTGTTTGTTTTCAAGGAAACTTTAATATTAACTGTGATTCAATAATTTAAATGAATGAAGAGTTTAATTTATGACAGTGGAGCTTAAGTTTTTAGTTTTGTATTTAAAACTTGTACTTTCCGACAAAATTAAAATAAAATTTCAAATTAGGTTTCAAGAAATGTCTTGTCCTAACCTATATAGTATTTTAAATAATATGAAAGGACATGTCACATACTGTAAAATGACACCTATCCCTTATCTCAAGCTAAATTAGGGAAAGTTCTGCAGCAGTGCCATAACTTATTTGTTTTTTAGCCCATTAACGAGGCCTTTACAGCTGTGTAAAATTCAATAGCTTAAAAATAATTTTTTCAAATAAAGTAACTATGCCAAATTTTAAGAAAATCTGAGATGGCAGGTTCCAGAAGTGTTGTTTATTGATATACAATAGGAATTGTATATAGCCTTCTCTACTCTTCTCTCCAGGTCCCTTACACCAACAAATCTTGTAAATCCACTAAAAGATTGCATCCTCAAGCCCTGGCAGTAATATGGAATAATAATCATATAGAAGAAAAATGTAACTCTTTATGTTATAGAGCAACTGCAGAGAACAAGTGGACTTGGCCCATTAGAGGATTGGACTTGCAAAACTGAAACACTCAAGATTCAGTTGCACCAAGATGCCAACATTATAACAATATCCATGTCTTTTAATGTTTGTTCAAAAATAAAACCCGAATTTCAATATTCTTAGAGAACAATATCAGTAAATGTGACAAAATAAATTTAAATTTCTTTTCCTGTCAAAATAAATTTAATTAGACCTATGGTTCTCTATCCATAGAATTCTGTACACCACTAAACCAAAAATTGAACCATGTAGGTGCCCCCACCCCATTCCTTACTTGACCAAAAAGGGGAGTACCTCCAGAAAGATATTAGAAAATTAGATTACAAAAAAATTCGTTTTTTAAAAACCTTTTAACTAATATTTAAACATCAGAAAAGGTTAACTATTATTCCTCACAAAATATGTCTCCAAACTCTCCTTTGGCCCACTCTCAGGGTTGTTACAGTTCACAGGTTGGGAGCCACTGATTTAGACCAATATAGTAAGCAAATAATAGTAACTGATATCAATCATTCTATTAATTAATTATTTATTTATTTTTTAATCAATTCCTTGATCAAGCACTAATGATGTAGATCTTTTGCATTTACAACTATACTCGAGGGATAAACTCGAAGATGAAAAACCTAGAGTTCAACTATTCAAGGAATATAATAAAAAAATATTTTGCCTTTTATTTAAAGGAGATTAATTAAATACACTAAATTAACAACAGGAATGGTCCAATTGAATGAATGAATTGTCAACTCGATTTGGGAATTTTTTTGTATTCCATTGAATAATGAGTAACATTTGTGTTGGATCACTAATGACTAAATTATTTAGAATTCCTCACGAAAACTATTCTGACAAAATATTCAACATCCAGTAATATAGAACATGAGTTGATACAAACTAGTAACAAAAACTATACATTTTTTATAGTTAGAAGTAAAATTAAGTAGTGGTCTAAATTAAACAGAAAAAATGTAGTATGAAACTATTTTGTCTTTTAACCATTCTGTTTAATTTCTATCACCCTGATCATCTGAATTATTGTAGTCAATTATCCTATAATTATGAGAGATAGTTGACCGTGGATGATAAATGAGGAAAAGATGTCTTCACTTAACCTTTTCTCCTACATACATCTTCTCCTCATATATCCTATAGATAATTTATTTCTTGAGTAATTCACTTTTTAAAAAAATAACAGAATAACTTGATCAGGTACAAAATAGCAAAGTACCGACACATTACTTACCCCATTAAACAAGTATTTAACATTTGTAATATGACAGTTCACAACACATGACATAACTCACCCCGTTAGGTTAGGGTAGCTTTGTAGAACACATTTTCAATAATACACCTTTTTCCAAGTAAGATTATACTAAAAACTACTAGATGTATAAAAAAGATAGAGGATCTTTTAAATAGTTTTTAATGTAATTTTGTATATAAATAGGTTTTTCCACAGGTTGACCATTTTCAAGATATTTGCCGTGATCTAAAAAAAAAACATGCATTTTTTTTTTTGTTAAAACATTGATAACACTATCCTAATTAGTTAAAAGTTATCAGAAACAAAATGGTTATGTTCAAAATTTAAAAGGATTATTGTAATGGTTTTATGACATGCTTTTTATCTACATAGTCCCTAGTTACATTTGTTTCTTATAGGGATATATTATAATTGGAAATTGTTTTCTTACTAGTAGTTTAATTTTAACCTGAAAATTATCTTCAAAATAAGGATGACCTGTGAATTGCTAAGCATTCACAGCTTACTATTGAGGGGAATCTTAATCAAGGATTCAAACCTTAATTTTTCAGCATAGGAAGCCAGTTGTTGTTTCTTAAACGTATCACACTTCTATTACTATTTTAGATGCATCATACATTAGAGATGCTTGTACAGAGGGAAAAATGAATAAACAAAACATGTATTGGCAAAATATTTAATAAAAAATAAAACAAATCACAATTAAACGGTACATACAAAGGAAACATACAAAAACAAAACTATTTGTATATAAATCAAAGGAAATGAAATGTTACAATACTAACAATTTCCCAATCCATGTCTTTTGACATCCATGGAAATCTCATATAAAATATACACTCTAATATTTTAACTAATCTTAAGATAGATGACTCATCTAAAGAAAGTAGGTGTAATTAACAAATTTTGTATATCTACTTCGGCGAGACAAACCTCTGGATACCTTCAAGCATTCGAATGTAACTATCGTGCTCATATGATGTGGAGAAATCGATCAATTTTTCAACAAATTCATTGCTGATTCCTTTATCTTCGAGAAGGTTCATGAACAAGTCATAAAGTGTCTAAAAAAAAAAACTTATTTAATAAGAAAAATTTAAAAATTCTAAAATTAAGATTTAGTAAAATTTTAACCCGTTTTGAGAATATTCCATCCCTCTCTTCAGCGTTTAATCCATCCCAAAATTATTGGATGAAAAAACCTTATTTCTATGGAAAAAATTATTAACTTTACTTGTAATTTTCTACTATCTGTTCTTACTTAGTGTTGGCTATGCAATATTTAGTTTTAGAAAATTGAACATGACAATGAGCTAACTATATGAAATGCTCAGATCATAGAACAGAGGAAGGAATGAAGTTTAAAAAAGGAGGACCAGACAGCTGATCGGGCTGGTGCAAGGATCCCAGAACACTTGTTCAGAAGGTTGTGGGTTCAATTCCCACCTGGGCCCTGTTTCATAATGAAAGCTAATAGTTCATATATTAGTTCAAAATATAAGTATCAATACAACGTGTTAATTACACTGATATTTATTTTTTTCATGATAGAGAGGACTATTAGTGATATTACAGGAGTTATAAAGTACTAAAGTACAAGTCAGTGTAATTGTATTAAGTTAAATCAACAAGACTAGAAGTATTAGCTTGTACTTTATTATGAAACAGGGCCCTGGTCAATCAATATTTATTTTGCATTGGTCCCAAGAAAAGAATGTTGACATTCCTACTCTAGGGCTGTATAGACAACTTAATGGAGGACTTGAGCAAAAAAAAAAGTTTAAAAAGAGTTAAAATTCCTTCCGAAAATATATCAATTTATATCCTGCGCCTTACATTAATTCTTTCATTTAGTTGATCAAAAATCATTAATTAAAATCCTCTTTTAATAAATATTTAAAATTGCCTTTTGTCTTTCCTTAGGGTCAAAAATTGAAACAATAATTGTTTATTTATATGTTTATCTTGGGCGTTTTGGAGTTACCAGTGATATTGGGTGAGTCACAAGTTAATAAATATTAAACAACTATAGTTGTTGAAGTTCAGTCAATTATAAAATTTAAAAAGATATTAATTAATAAACTAATACATAGTTTTTTAAGTACTGCTTTAAATTCTATACATCACTCATGTATAATTAGTATTCTCCAATGAATATAAAATCCTCAGGCAATTTAACTCTTGCTAAATAGGTTAAGGTAGTGGATCAAGAAATTATAATTCTATTTTGTAAGACATTTTCAGTCATGCTAGTTGCTTCTTTTACATCAGTAAGATGTCTTTATCAGGGAGTCAATTTTTTAATAGTTTTAAATTGAGTCTTAAAATATAATAAGATAGTGATTAGGGGTCAATCAAAATCAATGTCTCATTCTACATCTCACATTATATAAAAACAAAATTAAATAACTTACTCCATCAAGAACTTCTCCAGAAACTGAGTAATTTGAATCTTTCCAATCTCCATCATACATCACTACTTCATCAATAAGAAATAGATCATCTACAAAAAAAAAAAAAGTATTGTTATATTTTCAAATAAAATCATTCAAAGAGCGAAGTGGAAGAACATACTATGTAACGAAAGTTTGAGTCAAGTTCGACTGAATTATTGAGTCTTATAAAACAAAAATCTTTGCAGAAACTGAGGAGAGTTAAATAACACGAAATAGGAAATAAGGTGGAAATTTTTCTCTACCTCGACTAACACAATCAGTTGGCAAACTAGAAGAATCAATCTTCTGACAAGGGATATGACACTACTTTTACCAGTTTTTTCAATAAATAAATAACCAAAATTAAAGATTCTGATTTATTATCAATTTTCTATTTATATAGAAGTATCAAAATGATAAATAACTTACTATAACTCTCTTCTTGCTGGCCTTGTTGTTGAGCAGGTGATACAGTTGAACATGTAAAGCCGAGAGTCTGTCCTCCTCTCTTGATTTCTACTTCGAAAGTAGGCCTAGATTTCATCTCGCCAAGCTCGGGTTTGTCCATGGTAGGCTCAATTTCAGGTTCAACTGGGTCAGTATCGACAGTATGATTGACATTGAAGTTTACTTCAATTCTGGAAGCCAAATTACAATATTTCTATTTTAGTTTTAAATTTGCAACTATTGTTAATAACATACTGCAACTGTTATTTTTTAATAAGATATATTTATTTCCAAACAAAACTAATGTTGGCGATATATTTTATTACACATTATACTCAACTTATATGCATGATAAACCAACACAAATATTTTTTCCATTAATTAAAAGTGCATAACCAGCCATCTATTACTTAAAACCAATTCAAGATAACCAGTCTCAAGTTAACTCCTTACCTTACGATGATGTGTCAGAGATATGGAAAGTCTATTTCGTGGTTTATAACACACGCTATTAGAAGTTAAATCAGCAAAAAAAAAAAAAAAAAAGCAAGGGATTAAAGTAGCTCACAAAAAACCTGGTCATTAACTATCATGTAGTAATGATATAAGATATAAAAGAAATAATTGGTAGAATAAAAAAAATTCGAGTAGCTAAATCATTTCATAAATGAAATTCCACTTTTAAAATAACAGACAAATAGGTTATGTATCAATACATGCAATTAAAAAAAATGTAACAATTAAACATTATTTTATGAATGTTTGATAATATGGTCATCACAATCAAAGTAATAGGATAATATTAATTATTTTGTAAATGTAAATTGGTCTGAGTTCAATATTAATTGTTTTTATTGAAAAATAACTAATATTATTATTTCTTATGACTTAATTAATTTGAAATTTGCAGTGGTTCCCGAACCCTAGAAATCTACGGACAACTAAAAAGTAATGCTACAGAATAAACAAAAGAATTGTATGGCAAATATTTTAGCTCAGGTTGGACAATTTTGAATTGTATGTTTAAAAAAATAAAAAGCAGAATTTTTTGAAAAAATGTCGGAAAACAAATTAACTCAATTTGAAATTAAAATAACACAAACAATCTTAATATTAGACTAATAAGTAGCATACTGATGAGTTCTAGTGAGGTAACTGTTAGAGAGCACTCTGGTGTCAAAGGATAAAAGGATTGGAATTAGTTATCAAAACAAATTAAGGATTATAACTCACATTTCATCACCATTTTGCTTAATAAGGCTGATTTCAGATCCTTCAATTGCAATTTTAAACCCATCAATTTCATTAGGTAATTTTTTACTTTTCAGTAACTTTCTTTCTGCGGATATTTCCTCTACAAGAAAATCAGCAAGTTCTTTTTCTCCTAAAAATTTGAAAAAAAAAAATGTAATAAATTGAATTATTCAAAAACCACAACTGTGATTCATTAAAAAATTACCATGAAAGTCTCTTATGATTAAAAATAAGTTACTAGCTATTAATTGTAGTTTTAGTTTGAAAATAAGCATTAAAGACCTTATAAAGCCATTGAAAGGGACAAAATAGGCCAAACAATTAAATATATATAAACGAAGCAAACAAAGAAATTAAATATTTATTAATCATGCAAAAGATCAATACATAAATTGTTAGAGCATGAAAACAAATCACCATTCAAGACAGAATTTTTTCAGGTCATGAAATGTATGTCATAACTTCACTTAAAGAGCTTTTCATAAATTGTATAAAAAGTATATATCTTGATAATAATAATAAGTATAAATATCTTCACTAGTCGATTATGCTGCACCCGTTTGGGCCTCGAAGCACATAAAGAAATTGGAACATATACATGTGTTGCGGCCAACATATGATCGGTAATCGACTATGTGACAGATGATATAAAAAACAAAACAAATCCGCTCTCTGTTGTTTTTTATACTGCAGACAGATGACTTCTTAGCGCCTCTAGGTTTGCACACACATCGTCTCCTTTATCTCCTCACTACGCACTCATAGTTACCAGCACTCTGGCCATCTTAGCCACGGCGGGCGGACTTCTTCAACTTATCCTCCCAGAGGACAAGGCGGGCGGACGTACGTCCCTTTTGTCGATCTACTTCCACGAGAATGTCCACTCAGAACAACCACAACCGGGGCCCCACCAATCACCAGTGAAATAAGACTTTTTTAATCTTTTGTTCAATTAATTTAGTTTTGTAATATTATTAAGCTTTCTTTTTTTTTTCTAGTTTGTATATTTTGTGTTCCTATTCTTATTATGTTTACTTAGTTAAAAATACAAAAATAACAAAATTCGACTATCCTTTCCTTTTCACGGTTGGGCTAGTAAAGGTTCCTTTTGAACCCCTACCCGCCGTAACATTTTGGTCCCATCCGGGCCGGATATTTTTCTTATTAATTTTTTTTCTCATGGTCCTCCGGTTGTCGAATTTTGTTATTGTACATTTTATTTCTTTTTTTTTAAGTTATTTTTTATAGATAAGAAATATTTTGTAAGGTACTCCATTCCGCCATTAATTAATTTCGTTTATCTTGTCCTCTTTCTTCACTTATTATCTTTCAGTTTCAAAAGTCAATCTTTCCTCACCAATGACAGCCAAGACCCATACTAGTCCTCATTCTACCAACAATAGTACAATTACAAAGTGTCCAAGCTTTAAGAGAGTCCTCAATAACCATTGTTATAATTTAGGTACAGTAGAAGAATCACTTCAGCCAACCAGTAATTCTAAAGATCTTCCTCAAAATTCTGGAGTCGCAGGCATACCTCCCTGTTCCAATTCTACATGCCATTCTAGTTCACTGGGTCATTGTAGTAAATTTATAAATCCCTTAGTGGTACAACACAAAAAACATTCTGTCCGTTCAGTTGTGCCAGAGCCACTTATTGACATTTTGTTGGAAGTTACCTCCATACAAACTCTCTCACAACAGTTACCCTCTTCTTTGGGGTCTCCTAGCAGTCCTCATGGTCCTATCTACTGGGCTCCAAGGGCCTGAATCATTAAGGTCAGATCGTTCCGCTACATCTGATCCTAATAAATCTAACGACATTTCGTTAGAAAATATTTTCATCCAAGACGAAACTCCAGGATCAAAACACCCAGCTGCGTCAGATTCTAGTTACCCTAGCGACATTTCGCTGGTAAATAATTGTCTTTCATTTCCCTCACAATTGCGGCGCACCTCCATGAGGTCCCCAATTGGTGGTCAACCTGAACCTACCCGCCTCCCTCAGCCTGAAATCCCAAGATCTAAACTGCCTAATCCATTAAACACTAATAAAACCAATGACATTTCGTTCAATGTTACCTTTATGCAAAATAACTCACAGCACTTACCCTCTTCTTTGAGGTCTCCAGGCAGTTCGCTTGGTCCCTCCGAGCTCCATGAGCTTGATCCCTTGAGATCAGATCGTTCAGCTTCATCTGATCTTATTAAATATAACCACATTTTGTTAGAAATTACATTTCTCCGAAATGGTTCTTTACGTCTCAACCCCAAGAGGTCTCTACTCAGTGATCAAAAACTTCTCCTCATTAGTGTTTCTAAGTTTGTAACTCATAGACCTAGACGCCCAGCTGCATCAGATCCTCCCATACCAACGCTATTGCGTCAGGACTTCATCATCCATGAGATGATGCACTGCCGCACTTTACCTCCAAGAGGTACTCAATGAATTACCGCCTTCCTCCTGTTCGCTACATAACTCTCGAAGAGGCCCTGCAGCTGAAAAGGAAACTCATATATTTCATTCGGTTAAGTTGCGAACGCATTGCTTATCAGCCATTGCAACCGCTCAACTCGGTCATCATAACCAGGGGAACGTAGGAAGCCGATAATTTTCCTAAGTGGTTATGCAAAGGTTGCAAGCAATGTTCATCGAAAAAAAGTTCCCCATAATATTCTTGTGTATCACTTCAAAAGTCTATTTATTTTCTTTCATCTTATTTTCGTCTCAGATGCCCCACAATAAGATTAATTATTACATGCACCAGAGATCTCGTAAAATTAATCCGCCCTCTTTCATTACTTTTGCCATTCCAACCACTCCAGTCTATTCTTCATACCTTGTTTTTCTCTTCGCGCTTTTCCATAATTTCCGCGGTTTTCTCTGGGCAACATTTCCTGTAGTACCAAATACCTAATTTCTCTGATACTATATACTAGATAAATTTTAAACGGGCGGAATGGTGTGCTCTTTTATTACGCCACTTGTTCAAATCCTGCTGCAGTCATAACCCTGCTCAATCTGAGGCAAGCTCACCTTTTACAAACATTCAAACCATTCTCAACTCTAGACCTCTTACTCCCTTGACCAATGAACCTAACAACATGTAACCAAAACCTAACCTAACAACATGTAACCAAAACCTAACCTAACCACTCCTTGCCACGCCAGAAGATGTTATGGATATATGAGAACGTCAACCTACTGAAGCGATGGCCGGTAGTGAAGCTAATCTCTCAACACTGTTGGCCAAGATTGAGAATGAAGAATTTACAACAACAGACATTACCAAGAACAACCTTAACATCAGTGACCTCGTAATCATAAACGAGAAGTATACATTTTTCAAGATTTGACCTATCGGAAGAATCATCGCCACGCATTCTGGGCAAGGTGGGATCGTGAGAGTGCCAAATCTAAAAACCAAAAACTGGAGAATGTCAGCACCAAATCATCAAACTAGCTCTCCTTAATCCCGTTAGTATCAATTTAAAATTTTTAACAAATTTTAGGCGGGCGGTATGTTGCGGCCAACATATGATCGGTAATCGACTATGTGACAGATTATATAAAAAACAAAACAAATCCGCTCTCTGTTGTTTTTTATACTGCAAACAGACAGATAACTTCTTAGCGCCTCTACGTTTGCACACACATCGTCTCCTTTTTCTCCTCACTACGCACTCATAGTTACCAGCACTCTGGCCATCTTCGCCAGCTACTTCATCTTAGCCACGGTGGGCGGACTTCTTCAACTCATCCTCCAAGAGGACAAGGCGGGCGGACGTACGTCCCTTTTGTCGATCTACTTCCACGAGAATGTCCACTCAGAACAACCACAACCGGGGCCCCACCAATCACCAGTGAAATAAGACTTTTTTAATCTTTTGTTCAATTAATTTAGTTTTGTAATATTATTAAGCTTTCTTTTTTTTTTCTAGTTTGTATATTTTGTGTTCCTATTCTTATTATGTTTACTTAGTTAAAAATACAAAAATAACAAAATTTGACTATCCTTTCCTTTCTACGGTTGGGCTAGTAAAGGTTCCTTTTGAACCCCTATCTGCCGTAACAACAAGTGAGGTTCTACAAGCAACTGCTGTGTTTGCAACGAAACACCCCACACTTTTTATAGTAAAACTAGCAGTTGCAACCATTCCTCTGGGATATCACATTTTAAAGCAAACTTTGTCCTGGTCAGTAGAATTTCTTAACATGAGTTGTAATTGCTTTGAGAAACAATGTTATGCTGCTGCAGCTAGACAGTAACAACCATTTGAGTTTCCAATATAATTGAGTAACACAGATAAGAAAACTATTGGAGAGCTTCGGAATGTTTGATCCAATACTATTCAATGATCTGCCAAGTATCAGAATTAGAATATGGGTGATCTTGGAAAGATAAAAGGAATTTGTCAAAGATACAGACCTCTTGTTATTACCATAATCGACCTATATCCCGTTGTACGGTAACAGATGCTCCTCAAAGCTACCTAATAATCAGCTGCCCCATAGCTTTGAGAATTTGAGAATAACTGTTCGAATACGACTATGCGGTAAATATGCAATTACTCTAAGTGTCAGTCCGCACAAATATATTTTGGACCCACAGAAGCTATGTCCAACTTGTGATGGAAGGACATCGGAGAGTTGAGTCCATTTTTTAAAAAACTACCCAGTGTATCATGAGAATCGAATCCGATACATGGCAAAACAAAGCTATATTAACCAAAACCAGTTGTATGAATTTTTGACTGTACCCTCACAATCGGATCTTAAACTTCTAATGTAGTGTTATATATGTAACTGAAGGCTTTGTGATATGTGATATCACTGATTTATATATGTATATATCACAAAGCCTTTAGAATTGAACAAATTAATACTTCGAATTGGACACCATACATCTTTACAATAAGATATATAATTTTTGTTTCTTTTATTTTATTAAATAAGTAATGTCGTTTTATACTATATTATTATAATTTATATTATATTATTATCATGTAATATACTATCAATTTCAAAGTAACATTACAAAAATATATTTATGAAGGCTTATAAAGACTAGCTCAAATTAGGGTTAGGAGAAATTATTAATTATTTCATAATTAATATTATTTCAGATTAATTATAACTGAAATGGCACCACAAGATATGCATTGGAATTATAAATAAAACACAGCTTTAGCATGCAAAGCAAATAGTTAGTAGAAAAACTTAACAAATTATAAAGCTATTCACCAAGCAATCAGTTAATTAATAAACAAACCAAAAAACCAGTAAACCTTATCCCATTCTTTAATGTACTGCAACTGAAAGGTTGTAATTATGAGAATAACAAATAAATAAAGGGCTTACAGTCCCTGCCACCCCCTCTAACCAATGAATTCTACTAAAACCCAAATCTCTTAATTCAGACTCTTAAATCTCCTAATTTAAACTTGCACCATGTCTTGCTTGCTCTAAGTCCTCACCCAAAGACATCAATGGGAGTCTAATACAGATATTGATATTTTTATTTGACTTCAAAGAGTTTAATTTAGTAATAAAAATATAATGCCAAAAAAAGGTCTAGTTAATAAAGCAGCGAGTCATAAAAATGATGATGGATTGACTTAATTTGTTATTTTAATACAATAAAGGTTGATATCATCTTAATTCCTAGACCAGTGTATCCTAGAGTTTGGAACAAATACTTTATTTTAACCCTATTGGTAGCAGTAGGATAATGGCAAAACACCTACATTAACATTACATAAAACAAAGTGAAGAGAATGAACTATGAATTTTGTAATATGGTACGGGGAATGAAAATTATTTTAATAAAATATTTGAGTTTCTAGAAAATTTAATTTCCTAATACTTAAATTATTCCATAGAACCCCCGATAAGGCTCATAAAACCTGATGTGCTCCTCCAAAATTGGTTTGTCAGGTGCAACAAGGTACTTCTGGCTTTAAAATAAAATGGAGGTAACAGTTGTGTCATGTTACCTTCTTAATGAGTTGTTAGGGTAACCACATATGATGTATATTCCAACAACCACTTTTATGTCTATCAGGAACTGGATGGAGCATATATAGTAAGGGTTTTTCCCTCCCAAAACCTGTACTGCACATGCTGCGTACAGTTCCGGACAGTCAGATGTGGTTACTGGAACAGATCTATAGTGTGTTAGATCATAAAAACATCAATCAAGATGTATATTTAATTATAACTTGGTTTATTTCTTTAACAGGATAATTATTTATATAAATAAAATTTTACCCATTTTAATCTCAAAACATTTTTATTCTATTAATAAGTCAGACGTTTTGGTCAATTTGGCCAGCCTCAGGGACAATCTTAATAAAATATTAGAACTAAATAATTTAAAAAACAACTTCATGCAGGCTATTCTGCCCAGGTCAATCCAAAAAATTACCTAATTAGTCAATTTTCACATTAAATTCAAATTATTCATCACAGTCACCTCCTTTGTTAAAAATTTATCACTACCTAAATGTTTAACAAAGGTGACTGTGATAAATAATTTTAATTTAATGCAAAAATTGACTAATTAGGGTCATTTGTTGGATTGACCTGGGCAGAATACCCTGCATGAAATTGTTTTTAAAATGATTTAGTTCAAATATTAAGATTTTAAAGTACTAAGATGTCCCTGAGGATGGTCGAAACATCGGACTTATAAATAGAATAAAACTGGATAAAATTTTATTGATTTTAAACAACATTAACAAGTCTCAAGAAAGTGTTAAAATTATAAATAAAGTAGGATAATTATTGCTGAGTCGACATGTTCGAGCATATAAAATTATTCTAGATGTATTGACAAAAATGTTATTTAATCTGTCTCCTAAAATAAGTTCAAAAAATAATAAATAACTAACAAGGTATGGCCAATGAAAAAAATTATTGAACAAGGCATTTATCATAATTAGAATCAAAGGATCAGAAGGATGTTACCAAAAGTAATATCAAAAACTACTAAATAATTCTTAGCTCAGCCCCCACCACTTCAGCAATGCTCTATCTTCCTCTTAGAAATTATAACCTATCCCTAAGAATCTTCTAGAACCCTGTTTTAAGATCATGAATGGAACATAAAATTAAACAGTAATTTGATTAGATTAGGTTTCTAAATCACTAGGAAATATAAATCAAATTACAGATTCCTTCGAATTAATTTATAACATATACAATACTAAAAATAAGTAATGTTCTTATAATTCTTATCAAGTACAAATAAATCACTTGAAAATATGCAATGTGGGTACAACATTTAAAAAATTAAACTAATTATTTCATATCAATTTTTTAATTAAATCAATTCATACCTTGAGTAATATCGGTTGCTACTCCAGAGGCAGTTTCTGTAGCAGTTTTAGACAGGAAATTACCACCTTTCAGAAGGAATAGGGTTAGTAATAGACATTAACAATTAGAAGCTAGTATAAGGTATTAAGAAACTAATCATATTTTAATTTGTGTAAATTTTATGTTAACATAACATCCCTTTTCCCAACATCCCTATACAAGAAATCAATTGATGTAATACCTCGAGTGTGTACACTTCTTAAAGAAGAACACTGACAAAAATTATGTTTATGGCATTTATGATGAAAAGTTTCCTGAGATTGCGACAAGTTCCAAATACTCCTGCTAGCTTGAACTTTGGTAACATTAACTACGGAATTCGTTCCGAAAAGTTTTCCAGCCGACTTAAGAGCGGGAATTCTTAAAGCATTCTTAATTATTACACTCATTTTGATAGTTATCAAAATGTACCGGCACAAGGAGCTACAACGTGCTATCAAACATCCAATGCTCTCTGAACAGAAGTACCAACATAACAGTATTCGTCGACTATGAAGATAAATTTACATTTTTTATGAAAATATGATAAATGTTTATGATGAACTCCTTTTTAAATTTTTCAGATCTATTAAAAATACTTCATGATCAAAAGTGCATTATGTAAAAGTATTTATAAAAACGATCTTAACATGTGTATATTTCGTGTTTTGAACAAATTCTAAAGTTTGTCATTTCTCTTTGTCATAAATTAAATTTAAAGCCATTTATATTTTTTATTGTCTACTCTTCTGTACTTTTAAAAATAAAATGTTTCAAGTGATTTCAAAATAGTGAAACTTGTTATATCAATGCCTTTATGGGACTGTTATCAATTCATAAATAAATACTTGATAATTTTGGTTTGATTTGAAAAAAAATGACATCTTACATTAATTTTAGTATATCATTAGTTGGTTTCTATCAGTATTAATTGCTTCGATTTCTGATTACATAAATTTTTATCGTGGGCTTTAATTATGGACAATTATCATAAAATTAGAAAGGAAGGTATATTCTTTGATAGTTTCAGTATTTTATTATAAATAAGTTTTTTTAAGTTTGCTCAAGAAAACTAGTTCAGGGGATTCCTTTAATGAACATGATTGTTTGAACTGTACAGATTTTTAAGATAAGAATTGATACAATGTCCTTTTTTTTTTAGAATATGAAATGCTTCAAGCTATGTATGATTTTACAGCGACTATAGCTCAGACATTAAGTTTTAAGAGAGATGAGTATTTCATATTTCATTCAAACAACAATATTAAAAAGAATTGGTGGTATGTAATTAATTCCAGTGGGAAAGTTGGATACATTCCTTCCAACTACGTTGCAACAACATTGGTAAGTTTTATAATATCTTAATTTTAGTTTAGATTGAATATCTTACATTATTTTTTAAATTAACAAATTATTGTTTAGGTTAATAAAGGAAAATGTATTGAATTTTTGAGCAATGCAATTGAAAATCTTAGTTGTGATATTTCCAAGGAAGGAGGAACTGATAAGCAATTAGAAACTATGAAAGAGCTAATATCGAAGAAACAAGAAATTATTGATAGGAGACATAAATCTCCAGTTGCTGTAAAAGAAAAATTAACTTCATCAAAATCGTTGCCTAATTCACAAACCAATCAATCTGTATGAAATCAATTTTGTTATTATGACAGTTAATAACGTGATTATATAAAAACACTTTTTAATTATTTTTATCATTTTTAGGAAATAAAAGTTTCAAATAGTGTACCAGAGCATTCCCCTCTTGTGATGAGAGTATCGCAATCAGACACAAAAATAACTCCAAGTAATGAAAGAAATGTCCCTGACTCCACCGTTTCAATTCAAGGTTGTAATGTCACTGTTAATTCTGTTTATTCATTAATACAGATGGTAAGATTTAAAGATTATGTTAGCATTAAAATACCTGGATAGTGTTACAAAAGAAATGAAAAACTTTTGGTTGCAGGTCAGGTGTCAGACAGGATTAAGTCATGAAGATTCTCGTATTGCTGTTGGAGTTGTCGCTGAAGGCTTACTGGATGTTCTTCCATCAGCAGCTTCTCCTGGATTAGAGAAGGTCCTAGACCAGTTACGATCTCCTTTAGAACCTCCTTCAAGTCTTATCGATAAAACCCAAGATGCTATATTAATGAGAAAAGCTTTAAAACACCTCACAGCGGCACGGGATGATGCACAGCAACGTTCATGGGCTCTTTGGGACGATGAAGCTGCTATCAGGCAATCCATTTTAGATCTGTCTTCTATACTAGTGAGTACATCTTGGTTCAATATTTCTTTTGATTCAGCATTATTGCCTAAAATATATTTACATATTTTTTCTAGACCAATGCTGACCCCATTATTTGTAAAAGAGTACTTAAAACAAATGAATTTTCGGATATTATAATGTTAGTTGATTATTATCAAATGGAGGAACGAACCAGTATCAGACAACTTCTTATTCAAGCATTTGCTGTAATGTGTTGTTTAGACTTGGTCATTATAAGCTTGCTGTTAAATTCTGTGCTTCCTATGGAATTGGCCAGGTATATATTCTGAGACCTTTGTACAGTATTTTATTTATGAATATTTAACTTGAGCTAGCATTTTTTTTTTTTTTTTTTAAATTCACTTATTGTAACAATAGGGAAATGCAGAGTAATGTAAATTCTAGTCTGAAATTACACAAGCCTGCAATGTTGTTAGCCATGATTCTTTCGTCTGGTGAGGCAATGCCCATTACACATTTAGGTATGCATAATGTAATATTTCATTTTTTCTCTTTGACTAAATTATTTATCCACATTATCAAATGATTTATTTTTATTTTTTTTTAGATCAGTTAGGAATAGATTTCATAAAAATGATATTGGAAGTAATTGAATTGGAAGCTAATTCAGAAATCGGAGATACCATGTTATCCTTAATATTATCATATAATTTACAATTTAAGCCTAAATCTCCTGCAAACATCACAATTCAAGCAGTTTCAGAAGTTCATGCTACTAAAAATTTTACAGAAAAGGTTCTTCTGCTCATAAACCGAGAAGGTAAGTTAATTATTCTCATATTTTTAAAAGTGAACTATATATCATGGAGTAAACATTATAGCTGAATATTTACAATTCAGCTTCTGGCAAAAACTAGATATATGAACTTGTCTAGTTATAACTAGGAATTTTTTCATGATGATGAACTTATGTTAATAAACTATACAATTATGGATTGTCTATAACATTTAGTCATAGCATATTGTGGCCTTAATGTAATTTAATTTTAATTCTTCTTTTTCCGCTGACCTAGAATATCTTCATTCCATATAATATATTGTTATTTTTTATTTTAGTTGATCCAGTTCTTAATTTAAAAACACCTGTATCACCTTGCAACTCTGTACTCAAACTTTTGATGGATTTATTTGAAAATCCCTGCACCGCTGAATTATTCTACACTAATGATGTTCGTGTACTTATTGACATAATAGTGAGGCAGCTTACTGATCTTCCCCCTAAGGACCAGGTTCAATTAATTGATTTACTAATCATATCTTTCAATTTATTTGAAATGTATTGTTATTTATATTGAGATTTCTGTTTTAGAAACGTACAAACTACTTAGAGCTCTGTAAGTTGGTTCTTACAAGTTGTGACCCATTAGCTTTCGAACATCGATTGGATGAATTAAAATCTCGTTTCTGTTATATCCTTACCGAAGAAATACCTCAAGTTGATGAAGATAAAAATGTTGTTCGCGAAATTGCTGCAAGTTTACCAAAGTTTTTCGGTGAGTCGTTAAACTAAGTAATTTTAATTCAAGAATATTTATTTATTCTTTTGGATATTTATTGAACTTTAAATGAAATTAATGTGTTCCTTATTTTTTCTTAAACTTGTTTTACTCTTAATTTCAACTCAATGAAATTTTATAGTCAAAAACCCAAATAGTAGCTTTTTTTTTTTTTTTTTTTTATCTTTTGAAAAAAGATACAAGAAAATCAAATTTTTATTCTATTTAAATTGTTAAATATTTTATTTTTAAACATTTTAATATGTATTGTTGAACAGTTTTATGTACTTTTGGCTATCCTTGAATAGTTTAACTTAATATATGTTAGTTAATTACAAATATTTTATTTTTATCTTGAAATAATATTGATAATAACAATAAATAATAATAACAATTGAACCTCTTTCATCCCATTGGACGTGGTGAGTATTTAAGTTCATGTAAGAGCGCAAGTAATGAACACATTTGCTGCAGTGATCATGACTTGTAAATATGCACTGTAAAGATTTTTAAATAATAAAATATAAACTGACTATCCATGGTATTAAATTAAAACTTGTTGAACCAAAGAATTACTAGATTACAGAAGGGTACTAAAGAGGTTCAACTCTATTTCTAAATAATACATTCTATTTAAAGACTGGCCCTGATTTAATTATATAAACTGGTTAATATATTGTTTAAATGATATTTGTTGTCAAATATTACAACTTATAACTTGAAAATGCTTCTTTTTGAATGGTTTTAATTCATTGCATGATTCTCTCTAACATTAATGTTTATTAATGAAAAGAGTATTTGTTTCTCAGAAAAGATTTTGTCTGATCATAAAAATGAATTGGAACATAGTTTTTTTTATAAATCACTGTTTTCTAATATGTCTTTCACCTTTCGATTTTTATAAATTAGGGTTTATCAATTGTAAATTGACTTAACCTCTCCTATAGTCAGCCCTGCACAATAAATCCCAGTCATATTAGTTAGTGCAAGAGCCCGGTGAAAAAAATCAATTTGAGCGTTAGCAGACATCTTTATATCTAATGGTTCCTGAGACATATTTTTTCATAAACCAAAAATTTTGTCCGTACAACTAGAAGACAAATTGCTCATTGCAATAAGTAATAATGAAAGTAGAACTTGAAAAAAATATATATATATTTTTCCCATTTGGTAATACTTTTGAAAATTTTTATAATATAATCATTAATTTAGAGTAATATTAAAACATAAAAACATCAGAATCGCTATTATTGCTTAAAATATTCCTCCTGATGGGCAATTCATTCAGTTTTTTTTTCATTTCCTTGAAATCAAAACAACTTGTTGAGAGGTGTGGGACATGCAAATAATCATATTTTGTACGTCATCTTCCCTTTTAGTTACTACATTGATACAATTTTGTTTATTTATTGGAGTATTATTTTTAAATTTCTACCTATTTAACTTTTAACAAAGTTGAATCCTCATTAATCATCTAAATAAAAATTCTATAATTATTTTTGGAGCAAATAAGTGTTGTTTTTTTTGTGTTTTTATTCGGATACTCTGTCTTATTGGGACAGATTGGAGGTGTCCCAACTGTATAGAGTCTATTATATTGATTTGAGATAAGTTCCTTATGATTTTAGTAATAGTTAAGCATTTATATTTTTATTACATTGAACATTGTTAACCAGTATTTCATGATTTAAATAATATTCTTTTTCTTTACGTTTGGATTGAAACATTCCTTTATGCCAGTAGATTAAGTAAATATTAATTTATTCTGTTTTTCTTAAATATTAAGTATAATTAATTCAAGGATAGTTATTATATGATATTATAGTTAATTTATGTGTATATTTTTTATATTATTTTTACATTTTTAAAGATTTATAATATTTTTAATTTATATGTGCTAAGCCAGGTGTATTATGTCCATTTATGTTAGTTTATGTAATTCAATTCTAAGTTTTAATTTTCTTGTAAAATGCTCAAGCCAAAAAAAGATTAATAAAGTGGTTTATAATATGGAGGTGCGTATGTTAGTAAAATGATTATCCCAGAATGCATTTGTATATATTTGAAAATTGGGACAATACATGTTTTACATCCTGTAACATGAAACAATAAGGTATTAAAAAAAAAAATGATAAATTTTTGAAAAATCGAGACGAGCCTTATAGTTTTGTAATTAAGATGAGATAAGCACACAAGTATGTAAAGTATTTATTTAAATTTATAATTATTGAAGCATATTAAATTTTTGTATACTTTGCTATTTATTTTTGAATCTATCTTTCTTTTAAACCTGTAAATATTGTATGAATACTTCATAAGAAAGTTGATAGATTGTTCGCATTTATTTATTAAAATGAAACAAAAACATAAAATAATTTCTGTTTCTTTGGATGGATAATATGTTACAATATTTATTCTACCTGGTCGTATCATTAGAAATGTCCATTTTTTTAATTAAAAAGAAAATACGATGCTTCTTGTCTTCTAAAACCTTACTATGAACTTTAGAATTTTAGCAAAAAAACTTAAAATCATTAAGGAAATATAAATTCATGTAAGATATTTTTTATTGCTTAATCATTTTTTTGTACAATTAGCTTTTTGTAAAACAATATGAGATCTTCTTTAACCATCAGTCAGGCGCAATATAAGTTCTGTCATGTTTTGGTATAACTCTTCTTTAAGGTTAAAAGATAAATGTCAGCTTAGAGTTATGGGAAAAATTAACAAATTAACTATTTTACTTTATAAAAATATGAATTTGCATTTTAAAGTATTTCTTTTATACAATCGTCTGAATAATCCTCATAAAAAATATTTATAGAATATGATTGGGTGCTATTCATCTCACCCAAAGAAAGAGAGAAAAATGCTTTATTTATTAATAAGGAATGCTGCCCAAATACATTAGGTTACCATAGTAAACATTTTACTAATCAATCATATATGATATAATATAAACACTAACTTAAACAAATTAACCAAGATACAATTTTTTCAACACAAAGCAGTGTTCTTTTTTATAACTAAGTTGCATTACATTTAATTACATTACATTTTTAATTTAACTTTTTATTGCTTTTTCTATTTTTTCCCCCTTTCTGTTTTGTTCTTAACAGTATATACCGACTCTCGAATATCTCATATTTCCCTTTTCTGGTGATGAGTCATAAATATCTAATTTATTATACAGGTTTTATTTAAGTAAATGGACTCTGGATGGAAGTATATGTTAATACTTCCTATAAGCGCACATTAAAAAAATAAGTAATAAAAAAATTAAGTTACGAATAAATGAAAATGTAGGACTAAATTAATGTAAAATAGTAGAAGCTGTAATAAAGTTAAAAACAAATAAATAAATTAAAAGCTAACAAATAAGTTAGAAACGGACAAATTATAGATTATATAATAGTAAATACTATTGAATTACAAATAGAAACATGATTATTTTAAGTAAATAAAAATTAATTATGAAAAAATTAAAACTTTAATAAATCAAAAATACTTGAATAATCGGGTGCTACACATCCAGTAGATTATAAAGTCACTATCTAATGTACACAAGGCATTAGAAATTTTAATTTTTTGCTTGTATGACTTGGATAATGTGGAATTAGGAAGAATCCTAACCCTTTTTCAGGTTTTCTTTCCAAAAACTAGGTATTTCATCTCAGATTAGTTGCGCTTGACCGAAGGTTCATTGGTGAGAACCAACTAATTTCAATTTGGATGATCATCAGTTTTGAACAAGTATTGGCTTTAAATTAAAATTCTCTAATTAGTTAGTCATTATTGCATTTACTAAAATTTTATTGTCATTCCCTTCAAAACTGACACTTCATTTGATACAACCTAATATTAACTAACAGACTTTCCTCTTTCGTATTCAATTCATTTGATTTTACAAATATCCAAAATAGCGTTTTCAGAAATGGCAAGTTTTTATTGATTTGCTATTTTCTTTAAAAAATACAGGGTTGCTTCAGGGTATATATATGTCAGCATTGCTGGACAAATGTTTCCTGGTCTTGGTCTCTATTCTAGCTTTTAAAGTATTTTGGCTTGAATCATTTTTATATTATTTACATTTCTGTTTATTCTTAATAATTAGCTGGCTCCTTATCACCCATAACTAGTCTTTCAGGTGCTGACTTTATGTATATTTAAATAGAATGATATTGTATATATAGAAGTGTAATTTTGTAACCTAGTCAAAAATAACATTGTTTGAATGTAAAGTATTATTAGGGTCCATTAGCAACCACTCATTATATATCATTTGGTTACCATAGTTACAGATTCAGACTGGATAATATTGTTATAATTTGTTACCTTAACTGTATATCTTAAGGGATGATAATTCCTTAAACCAAAAAAAAAAAAAATCAATTTCAATTAGGCATCATTCTAGAGATATCCCTTCTTAACCATTGTGTTGTAGGATACCTATATATATTTTTTCTGTATTAGAGAATTCTTCTGAGATGTCTCTAAAATGAAGCATTAATTTTAATTTTTTAACGGGAAATATTTCTTTTTCTTAGTTATGATGCATCACAGCTTAAGCAATGAATGATATGTCTATTTAATGTTGTTTGTAATTAATTTATTTTACAGTAATTATAGAAATTAATGAAACTAAAAATGTGAACCACCTTTATGAAGGGTCAGGGGTTGAGTACTTTGTAAGGAAATACTGTTTTTAGAACAATGGTTATACACGGAGGTGATTTTTCAAAATCATACTCAACCACGAGATTTTTCCCCACTTTATAAAACCCCAGGAGGGCTCCAGAACCCACAGGGTTACTCACGGCTACAGTAACAGAATAAATAATTATTTGCCATTGCCAGATTTAAACCCGGGTCCTTAGAGTTAGTAGCACAGCGCCTTACCTCTGTGCCACCTCGCACTCTAATGAAACTAACGCTATTCAAAATTTTAAACAACAATTATGCAGTAAAACTTCAATTAACTAGCATAAAGAAAAGTAAATAATTCTCATAAATAAAAAAAAAAATCAATTTTTTTTTAATTTGTTGAATGGGAGAGAATAGTCTCATGTAAAAAATACCCTTAACTATTTATGAAACTTAAATTATCTATTACTATTAACAATTATGGAAAATAAATAACAATAGCCACAAACCAAAACAAATAATATTTATAGAATTAATTTAACAACAATTGACTTATATTGGAAAAATAATTTGATAAAAAGAAAGAAGAAAAAATAAATAAATATCGAGTTTATAGCTGGATGTCTTGCATCAGCCTGGTAATCAGTCTTCATAATGAGGTTGAATTGCCTACATTGTAAGCCACTGAACCCTTATCAGTAGGTAACTGGGAACGGAATTTTGTAAACCGTTTTTTAATGATATTTAAGTAAATTAAACAAAAGTTAAAGGAAACGAAATCTGGATAAAAAATTATTTTGAGATGATAAATTTTGAGAGACGTTAAATGAGCAAAAACTTTATTTCATATGTTAAGCTATTCTTAGATAAATGCTAATTTATTATTTAATGTCATATTTAGAATATTTTAAAAAATTTATTTTTCGATCATTAATTTTAAAAAACACTCAGCTGGTAAAAGAAAATACAAAATTCAATTGGCCAAGTTCGGTATATGTTTCATTTGGATGAGATTAAATTAAATGTCCTCTTTTAGAAGTAAAATTGGCTATTTTTTTATCCTTAGCAGTTAACCTGGTTAATTGAAAACGTATTTACCCTTGTGCAAACTGCTTGCTTATTTACAGTAAAAATTATTAACTAGCATAAAGATTATGCTATATTAAAAACATTCAATTTTATCTTCTTGATTCATTAATCTATTTATATTTCATTTTTATTGCAAAAGAAGCACTTTTTAATTGCTTTTATCAAATTCCAGATCTTTATGGTATACATCTTTGATCTTGATATGTAAGATCAAAATTTACTTCCAATTTTTTACTATTTATGTTTGTAATATCTCTGTTGAAGCAAAATAGTTTGTAAAGATTAAAGACATCTTTAATTTTTTATATCAATGTTATTTGTTACTTAAAAGTTTTAGAAAGTTATAGGTTGTCTGAACGTTTTATAAGTATACTCTTCTTCTCATCAGAATTAAATATCTAAAAATTTTAGTGTGGTATTTTTGAATACTCAACTCAGAAACTTAGATTTAAAAACAAAAAGAGTAGTGTATTCGGTTTTTTACTAAGTTTATAAATACCAACTCTTTTAGTATAAATATTTCTTTTCTGTTATTTTATAAAATTGACTTACATTAGTTACTCTAGTAAAGATAAAAATCCAATGCTACTATCTAATGTAAGGGTTTAAACGTATGATTCCAAAACCATTTTATTTTTTTTTTTAATACCAGAAGGACATATTAAGTAAATTTGTTTTGTATTTTCTTTTGCCTCATTGCAAAAACAAAAAAAAATTAAATAAATCAAGAATTACTGATAATAACTGCTACCACTATTAAAACAAAATGCTTTAAATAAACCATAAAAACAATAAACCATATGAAATAGTGTGCAGTGTTGTAATCTTTTTTATCAATTATTTTTAATAATATAAAATAATTCAAGAAGTATATTGAGATTTTTTTGAACTTTTATTATATCCTTCATATACTTACTTTCTTATATATTGATGATATATCTTATATATTTTATTCAAAATATTATTTCTTTTAATTTCAGTTTTTATGTGTTGTAAATTTTTGTGTGCTGGAGTAATACCACATAAAAAATGTCCTAACAAAATTTCTAAAACTCGAGAAATAGTTTCTAAAAAAAAAATAAATATATATATTTATTGGGAATTCCCTCCATTTTTAAGCAATTGTATTATTGAACAAGTTTTTAATAATATAAAAATTGTTAATTTTTATAGGCATCACTTATTTTATTATAATATTATGGTGCTTTCCAAATAGATCTTAACATAATTGATTTGTCTTCACTTAATGTAGTGATTAGTCACATCATCACATGTCTAGGGCATACTTCATATTTTGTATAACTCTGGTATATTTGTTTTTGTCTGTCAGTACTTACACATGGGATGTCACAGAGGGTGCACAAGGTCTAGGGATGAGGTTTGAGATCACTGGTGTAGATTTTTCTGAAAATCTGCTTTTAACATAACTTAATAGTATAGTATTTCCAACTAAAAACTAATAATAAAGAGAATAAATAAGTATGAAGTAGTCTGTTTCCAGTTATAAAATAAATGTCTTCCTCATAATATTTTTATCTATGATAAAAACGTTACTTACCTTGGTAATTATCAACTTAAGCAGTTTAGGATACAATTTAAATTATTATTGAAGCTCAGACATGTTCTATTGATGAGTGTATTTGGTCCAAAACCTATGTGATAGATTAGTTGTATTAATTAAAATGAATAAAGTTAATAATATTTTGCAATCTCCTGTTAGAATTTGCCCTGTGATATTGATTAAAATAATGATAAGATATTCATTTGTCAAAGTTAAATGTTTCATAATCCTTAGTCAATCTTGGAAATGGAAGTAGCCATAGTGAATAGGTTTCTCTTAGTACAAGATCTTATTTTGATCTAGAATCTATCCTAGTGATCTGTTTAATAGGTATGTTTAATCTCCCTTTATCACTTAGTGATTAGATGAAAATGTATCGACTTATGAAATTCTGTGCCAATGGGATATTATGTGAAAATTTTTTCATTAGTTAAATAGAAACAAAAAAAGTCCGATATTTCTTAACATTTGTAATATTAATCTATCAAATTTTGTAGGAATTTTAACTCCCAATTGGGGTAGTTAGATTAAGCTTCCATTTCTTTTCATGTATTATATTGTTTTTTCACATATTAGCGGTTGACATTTTGGATTTTTACCCATTTTCCATATGTGAAAAAATAGTGCTGAAATTTGAAATTTTTACAATTAATAATGTGTTATTCAATGAATCAATTTTATAAATGACATTTTATTTATCCCAATTATCTATCTTGTCTTTCATATTTCGAATAAAATTATCAAACTTACTGCTACCCTAATTGTGTAATATTAATATTTAAGTTTCTTTATTTTGGTTTTTGTACTAATTGGTATTTTTAAAAATAATTTTGCTTACTGTATAGTTATATGAATTTTTATGTTCTTAAATTTTTAAACGTTCATACTTTTATTTTTAATAGCACAATTTTCTTAGTCTTTTAACATAATATTATTGTTGTAAAAATTAATGTATGTGTAAAATTAATTAATCTTAATTGATTAAATTATTGATTAATTAAAATTAATTAATTGATAAATGCCTTAGCACCGTCATCGAATAAGATAGCTTTAGTGCCTGTTAACATTAAATTAAATATTTCTAATTATCTAATACAAATATGTTGTTGATTGGGTAGTTTATTGATGTTGTAAATTGAACTGCACTTCTGTTTTGATGATAGCACTGTTCAAGATTCATTGTGCCATTTGAACTTTCAGCAGTTTATAATGTTAAAAGATTTATGATCCTTTTGACATATCATACATCAAACAATAATTTTACTTCCACATATATTTGTGCCAATTTTTTGTACCGTTTAATGTAAAATTTTAATATGTAACTTTTGAAATGCATATCATTATTAAACTATTCAAAATTTATTTTTAAAAAAACACTATGCAATGATTAATAAAATCATTATCATTCCTATGATTTATTTTTTTATTTGCTTGTTTTAAAATAGTTTGATTTGATGTAGAAATGCATTGTATAAATTAAATTTTTATTATGATTAACAAAAAAAAGTTTTTAAAACTAATGGTAAAAATATTTAACTGTGCGTTGTGACAAATTCATCTTATAAACTAAATAAAGTTGTTTCAATTCCTTTCCAGCTTTGTTACTTTACCTTTTCCTCTTCTAATGAAAACTAACTTTTAATAACAAATAATAGGTTGATATAAACAGTGTAATTAATATTTTTAAACTGGTAAGTTTATATTAGGAAAGCAATTATATTGTGAATCATATTATGAAAATTAGAACTACCAGTTTTATTCACTTATGTTTTACTGCTCATATATATATATACAATATATATGATCATATTATTTATATATACATACATATATATAGTACATGTGTGTGTGTTCCATCACTGATGAGATAGGTCTTACTAGATTCAATCTATCGGCTTTAAAGAACCAGATCAGGTTATAGGAACAATACATGATGTAGTCAAAGGTACATCATATACAATTATATTTTATATCATGATACAGTTTGTTCATCACATAAATTTTCAATCAAAATACAACACAAAATGTTACTAAAAAAACTCAACTTGAAATATTTTTCTTCTGTTGCCTATAAAAGATTCAACTGTTAAACATTTTTAAAGTTGCCTATTATGGGACTACTATGTATGGAATGGAGAAACTTTTTAAAAATGCTAGTAGATAGCATGCTAAGTAGGGTTGATTAAATGTACAACACCTTCCCCTATACAAAGTTTGAAAAAAGAAACAACGGTCCTTTCGAACAAAAATAATTTTTTCTATTTTTAATTTACTCTTATGTGTATAGTGGCTCTTTTCTTTTATGATGATAGCTTCAAATTGCACCAGGTGTTGATGAATTTTATAGAAAGGTACCATCTCCCTATATACCCATAAACTTAGCTCTAATATTTGAAAAAAAAAATTGAATTCATAGATACATAGAAGTGAAACTTCTTTACTGATGTTTTACAACTAAACAAAAAAGATTATAAGGAGGTAAATTGATTTTGTGATGCGAGATGAAACGAGTGGTAGGGGCATTACTGGTCAAATACAGCTGCAAAATTTTTATATTCTCGTAGAAGAGCAGGAGCTTACAGTAGCTTTATAATCACAGTAGTCTCATAATCTCATACTATAATATAAAAATTATCCTGCCAGCATTGGCTTAGGAAATGGCTGTTCTTATTCTAATTACCATTATTCTGGAACCAATATTTTCTGCATTAGGCTATTAGAGGGAACACTTGATCTTTATTAATAAAATTTTAATACATTTTATCAATTCCAGAAGTTTCACTTCTGTCCTATTCAAGTATACCACCTGTGTCTCCTAGCCTAGAAATTTACCAGGGCCTCTATATTTAGAGTTTATATAGTTTTTGTTAGAATTTTCAATGAGACATCAACTTAAAAAAATTATGTTTGAAGCCTCCAGATTTTGGTTTAAAATAGGTAAAAATGTAAATCAAAAAAAAAAAAAAAAAAAAAAACGAATTTGAGGATTTTCTATCAAAATTTAATATATGTAATTATGAAAAGTTTGGATTTATTGAAAAAATTAAAATTTTTTATGAAAAAATATGCATTTTATTTCAAAATTTATCCTGTTAAATAAGTAGTTATAAATCAACATTTTCAGTATTAATTTATTTATAAACATAAGATTCTCCCACAATATTTTTTAATTATAACATTCCATATAATTGTACGTTTTATAGAAACTTAAACTTTTTATAGAATTCGGCAGTTCCAAGACTGCTACAATTTTTTTTTTTCATTTTTACCCCAGGGAAGTTAAGTTATAAATTTCGCAATTTTTTAACTCTTGCAAGTGGGTCAAAAATGCAGAATGTCAAAACAAAGTCCATAATGTGGTGAAAGTAACACACTTTGACAATATTGTACAAAAAAAAAGTATTAAATTTTTCAGAAATAACTCATCTGTTTGCAGTTCCCTCTTTGATAAATTATAATCAAAAACAAAATATTATGCAATAGGTTAACTTAAACCACGGCTCAAAGGCTGCTTTCCAAATCGAACTGTTTTCATATGAGTTTATTTTGGACAAGGTTGATTTGTGATGGGGAAAATAAATGTTACAACATATAAATTATTGGGCTCTTTTTAAGTGTTCTTCTGGGATGTATGCCAAGACAGTGCATGCTATAAAGGCTCACTATTCTCTTAGAAGATAAATTAGGGAGGGTAATTAAAAAAAAAAAAAAGAATTGATAAATTGCTTTATAATGTTTTCTAGAAATTGTATTGTTTATTATGACTTATAATAAAAGAGATTTTGATTATTATACTTAACTTTATTACGGTTCTTTTTTGTTTGGTTGGATTCATTTTTAATTTAAAGCATGAAATTTTTTTTTTATCAAAAGAGCATCACATTGGTTTCTTAAGATACAAAATAATATTAACCAAATTGATAAAAGGGAAGAAAAAATTGAACCTCTACTAACCCACATTTTTTTATTTAAAAACTTATCTAAATTATGATTTGTGTATAGATTCATTTTTCTTTTTTGTGACATTTGAGCCTTTTTATTGGCTATTTTCAAATATTTTTATTTTCATTTTAATCCTTATATAAAACTATTTTAACTGTGTAACTCTTAGATGTGCTTGAAAAAAAATTATTCAAAATTCTACTTTTCCCAGTTGTTTTATCACTGAAGTTAATAATGTTCGTTTTTGGAGCTTTTTTATATCTACTATAAAAAAATTAATATATTATTTTAAAATATATATTATTATTATTAATAACATAAATTAAAATTTTTACATGCTTATTAGGGGCGAAATATCTTTATTTCCTTACCTAAGTTAAAAATAATTTTTAATTAATGTATTATTAACTACCTTCTTTAATTAATGAATTATTAACTACCTTCTGCCTGGACTAAATAGAAAGGCTTTAATGTTACAAAAATATAAAATGAATATGTTTAATTATAATTATAAAATAAAATTTAGACAATTATTTTAATATATTAATATTAAATAAAAATTAAGTGTTATATAGTTCAATTTTTTTTCCCTTTTATCATTTTGAATATAATTAATGACATGAGTACCTTAGCATTAGTATAATAGTAGCATAACATTTGTACCTTTAATGTTCTTATGTTCTGATTATGTTCTGATGTTCCTTTTGAAAAAATATTTCCACCTTATAATAAAGTTGACTCTTCCTATTCAAAGGAGTGTCTTTTTTTTCTACAGGGTTTTTGTATACAATTAACTTTTATTTTAAATCATTTAATTTAGTAAGAAAAAATGCTATAACAATTTATTGTTATAGTATATAGTTGTAACAAATTTATAGCTGATATTATATTATAGCTGATAAATAATGATTTATTTGACTACGTAACATTATAAAATAATACTAGAAAGACGGGCATTAAAAGACCTGTTAAAACTTTAAACTGATTTCTTTAATTTATTGTGTTTTTATATAACTTCTTAACTTAGCTTATTTTTGTAGTTTTAAAATGAAGAATTTAAAAAACAGTGTCACCGCAAACAGTTATACCTAGGATGGGAAAGGGTAATTTGACCCTCTAACTAACAACTACTTTTTTATATATATTTAATATTCCTTTTAAAACTATAATTGTTCCTCTTGTTATAAATTCTTCAAATCCATTCAGTGTAAATTTGATTTATGGCCTGAAATAAACTGAGGAGTACGAAAAGATTGTAAAATGAAAATTTATTTCACTTATTTATGCAAGAGAAGATTTTGGCAAAATTTATTGTGGACAATGTTGTGATAACTCTTCATTATGTAGAAAGGAAATTAATTGTTTTCCCTGCTATATATTTAAATTGAATCAATAAAGAAATAGAACTATCAATTTTATATCCCTTGTCATTTATATTATCTTTGAACTTTCTGTCATTCTGAGGAAGTGCAGTAAAGTTAGTTCCCTTTTATATTAATTGATAAATTTTATTTTACAAATAAAAAGAGTTTATAGGAAAAATCACGTAAACAGTCAAAATACGATCCATTGTATAATGATTACTCAAAATCAGTATTGTTCTGTTTGAAATTAGAGAGAAAAATGAAAAGATTCTACAGGCAATAAAATATAATTTGAAAATTGAGAGGTAATTTTTATTAAAAATTAGAAATATTAAAATTACAAAATTTTTGTTGAAAAAATATTAAGATTATAAATTAAAAAACTTGAGAATGATACTCACTCTTTTCAATTTTTAGTATTATATATATTTTTGTTTTCAGAACTCAGGATTTTAAATATTTTGTTTAAAAACGATGATAGATAAAATAGCCTAACATTTTTAGTTTGAGAATGATGGCTAACATCAGAAAATTGTAATCGAAGATGATGCTTTTCATTCACCTAATTATTTAAAAAATGTTATTCTTTTTAAATTTATAAAGCATCATGAAGCTGTGAAACTTAACTTTTTTTTATGGTTCAAAGCATCCATTATGGACCTATACAGCCTCAGAGTAGGAATGTCAAGATTCATTCCTCAGGGCCATCGTGAAATAAATATTGACTGATCTAGGTGGGAATTGAACCCTTACTCTTCTGAACTAATCACTCTGAGATCCTTATCCTGACTTGCTCAGCTATCATTTCCTCATACCTAAACTTTCAACTTCAATTGCTAGAGCTCTATTTCCTTCTAGTTATGAATTAGTGTATATATTTTTTGATTCTACAATAGAACAATCAAAAAATATATGCACTAATAATGATTTATTTGACTACGTAATATTATAAAATAACACTAGAAAGACGGGTGGCATTAAAAGACCTGTTAAAACTTTAAACTGATTTCTTTAATTTATTGTGTTTTTATATAACTTCTTGACTTAGCTTATTTTTGTAGTTTTAAAATGAAGAATTTAAAAAACAATGTCACCACAAACAGTTGTTCCTAGGATAGGAAAGGGTAATTTGACCCTCTAACTAACAACTACTTTTTTATGTATTTCAAAAAGTGTTTACTTTTATTGGAATTAAAAATATTCCTTTTAAAACTATAATTGTTCCTCTTGTTATAAATTCTTCAAATCCATTCAGTGTAAAATTCAAACCTAAACTTTCAACTTGAATAAAACAATTACAAGATCTGACTAGTGTAAGAATGATTTGTTATTCTTTAGGATTTCAACCTTTTAGATCCAGGGTAAGAAGTTGAAGATTTATTCCATTCCTATTCCATGAAATAAAAGTTATATCTACTTAGACAAAGTTGAGCTGATGCTATACAAAAGTATATTTTATATGACATTATAGTTTAGTACAACTTTCTCAATCATTCTATTTCCTATTAGAAATAATGATCTGTAAACACTTAGTAAAATCTGATTTCATTTATAATAAAAATAAACAAAGAAATAAGCCAAGGCCTTCTATGTCATGTTTACAGATTTAAAGAGGTATTTAGACTTAAACCATAAATGAATTCTTAATAAATAAGGTAATTTATTATTGGAAGATTTTATGTTATCAATTCTGTTATTGTGAAAATTATCTTCCATATTAAATTCTAGTTTATTCAGAATGAATTTTACAAGGAAAGATCATCCTAATATTGCTGTTACATTACTGTTCTCCTTAATTATAAGTTACTTATTAGTCCTATAAAATATACAACCGGAGAACCAATTTTGTTTTATCAATTATTTAAAAAGATTCCCTTAAACATATGGGGGGTCATTATCAGTACATGTGTAAATCATACATATGGGTCATTTTTAAACTCTGACCTGAGCACCAGTCATTAAAAAATATAAGAACTATTCCATTCTCTTTGTTCTACTACAGAAGCTATCTTTTACCTCAATAATAGATTTATAAGTAGTAAATAAAAAATTAAAAATGATTGTTTTTTCACTCCCTTACCATGTCCTACCCCATAGGCTTAAATTTAAAAATTTGTTTTCAATCTCCAACTCATTGCTTTAATTGACTAACTGATTTAGTCAGTTATTACATGAGGATTCCATTTTAAAAAATAGCTCATTATTTATTGTGGTCATTCAAATAAATAAAATAAAAACTGTACATACAGTCATTTTTCTTTCACTCCCTCGTTTTAACATTTTTTTGAAAATATAATAAAAGGTACTCTTGTGTTGCATACTAGTGAAGCTACTTCTAAGTAGGTAGGAATTTTCGCAGCTCGGAATTATTACTTTTTATTATTGAAATTTCAGAAAGTGAGATCTGTGCATCTTCAGATAATGACCCATATTTATTCATTTAAAAAATATAAATCTCCTTACTTTATGTAGGAATAAATATGGTTTAATGAGTTTTTAATTAATTGATAGATAAAGTTGTTTTTCTCAGTGTATTTGTTATTAAACTAAGTAAGAAGAGCTGTAATATAATAACAATATTAGGATGAAACGTAAGGCTTTAGTACTAGTTAGTACTTGAAGATGAGGAAATGTTTCTGAAACGCCATTAAATAAAAAAATATTCTGAATAAAAAATAATTTAATAAGTAATATAAATTTCACTAGACTCCACCAGATAACAAAATTTTTCAATCATAAATTACCTTATTATTTTGTGTTCATTTATAGCTTAAATCTAAATTTCTCTCTAGACCTGTAAATATGTTACATTTTTTGGAAGGCCTTGTATTATTCATCTGTTTGTTTTGTTTTTTTGTTACAAAGAAAATAGAATTCTCAATATTATCAATGTCAAAGACTGATTCTTTATTCAATTATCTACTGTTATCTTTATGAGGCTGAGTAAACTTATCTCAAATCGAACCCTTCAGGAAAACTATTCAGAAGTCCTGTGTAAACAACCTGTATCTCCATTGTTTGTTGTAAATATAAACTGTAGGCACTTATAATTTTTTTTTTAATTGTAGGAATTTATAACAAGATGAAAGAAAATACTTTTCACTTGATTTAATGATTATTCTTAAGTAACAGCCTTTTATAAGATATAGGACTTTAAGAACTTGAAGATGTTGATATTATTTAATTATTGTATTTCGATTAAGAAATAAAAATAAGAAGATTCTTGGTAATTTAAAAAACTTGTGAGGCATTATTTTAAAAATAGAGATATAAATACTAAACCTATTAAACTAAATAAATAGAAAATTCTAATTATATAAACGAGTTTTCTATCGTAAGTCAATATATCAATATATAAGTCAATACTTTTGGAAAATTACTATGGGAGCACTTCACATAGATGAGATTTTATATTGAAAATATTGATTTATAATTCCTATTTGAATAGGAAAAATTAAAATTTTGAAACAAACCAAATAATTTTTTAGCAATTGAGTTTTTATTTGTGAAGAAAACTATTACTTTTGAAATGTGTATGTATTAACTCTTGATAGGAAACTTCTCAAACACCATCTTCAAAATCGGTTGTTAAAATTCAATAAAAAATAGTATGTAATAAATAACAGTTTATTCAGTTCTCATATAATTTATGTTTCCATTTAGTTATAAAAATATTGTAAAATGCAAAATCACAAATTGGTACATAAATACAAAACTTATAATAAATAGTTTTCAATCCCTTTGTAGATGTTAAAAAAACAAAAAAACAAGAAGTATTATAAAAGGTATTTGTTTCTATGATTGCTAAGAATACATCTATAATAAATGTGTGATGAAATTCTTTATAATAAAGAGTCTTGCGCCTTGATGGAAATTAATGGTAACGTTACCCTTCCACGATGAATGTTACAGTTAAAATGTAAATTAAATGTGAAATAAATGAGTCAGCTTATTCTCCAGTCATCATTTCCATGAACTCTGAAAAAAAAAATAATATACATTTAAATCACTTTTATTACAAGCAGGTTTCTTGTAATTTTATGTATTCAAAATGAATATTAATAATTGTTTCTATATATAAATATTTTTAATGCTTTAATAAGTATTTACTATGTTTTTATATAATATTTATAGGACCTATATCATATAAATAATAATCATGTAATCATATAACATTTATATATATATATATATTTACAAATAGATTTTGTATAGTAGAATTCCATCACTGAGTAAATGGTGTAAAATAAATGTTGGTATATACTGGCTCAAGTGATCAAAACAGAGCAAAAATAGAAAAGTAATATATTTTGGCTTGGGAAATTTCCAAGATCGTCATAATATGTTCGCTAATTTTTCATCTTTCTTTTAATCAACAATATGAACATCTACAAGTTCATTTTTAACTATTAACTTTAAAATAAGAAAAGGATAAAATAGCAATGGGCCAATATTAGTTTTAAAAATCTAATTTATCACTGCATATAATCTATTTATAAAAGAAAATTATATATCCATACAAATAAATTTATTTTAATAAATGAAGTACCTTTCAATTATTCATGTTACCGAAACATCTTTATGAAAATTATATTTTATCTAATATGCTGGCATATTTTGATTTACCTTGAGTAAATTATTTTCTTTTTTTATGATTTTTCTTTTAAATTTGTAATAAAAAAAATCATGGCTACATTGAAAACAATTTTTCTTCTGCGAAAATTAAATTTGTACCATCAGCCAGGGTGAAAAATATTTCCAGTCATACTAGTTAGAACTTTTCTTTCTGAAAACTGTTAAAATGTTTTTAAGAAAAGAAATGTTTACAATTATAAAATATTGTGTGGATAACACTTGATTAAGAGGCTTGAGTAGTAAAGAATACCTGGGGAGCCCTTTTATCCTTTTATCCCCAATTTTTATCAGTCGAATAATACAGTTAGGAATTATTGCTATAAAGAAAAATTTCTATGGTGATAATCAGATTAAATTTCCATTTTGTAGTAAAATTATTTATTGGTTCATTTGAGTTTTTGTTTGAACCTTGGAAAGTTATATTTATAACCTAAAGCTACAAATGTTTCTGTATCTTTGTTCACTAAGTAATATTGAAATGTTTGTAACCTTTAAATGTTTCTTGCAATAAGTTTGCATTATTTTGAGATTAATTTATTGTCCATTTCATTGAGCCAAAAAAAAATTTTATATGATGGTGCCAACTGGTCTATATTTACGTGTTGAATTGCAAATCTCTAATGGGCTAATTAACAGAGTCTACAAATAGATTATACTTGACGTAATGGTTTAATAAGAGTAGCATACCTTTTAATAACTATTATTAAAGAATATAAACAATCAGCAGTCTGTAATATTAAGTATCACTAATTATTCAAACATGTTTACTTTGTAATTCAAAGGAATACTTTTTATTTTTATTCAAGGTTAATTTATCAAAACAATATTTTTAGGTTTAACCTACCGTCAAAATCAACTGTGCCAGATCCATCGGAATCAATTTCTTCGATGATCATATCAAGCTCTTCATTTGTCAGCTGTTCATCAAGTTCATGAAGAATTTCTTTGAGACAAGATGTTGGTATGTAACCATTACCTATGAATCAATATGTTAATATTTTAAAGGAAATTTTATTTTAAAATATTCTTAAATGCTAAATAATTTATAATCTAATAATACATAATACAAGTATTATTTTATAACTTTTTTAAAAACCTGGATAGTATAATAATTAATACAACTCACACCCAAAATTAAAGAGGGACAATTCAGAATTTCTAACATCTGACATTTTAATAGCTTGACACCCATCATCCCAAAGAGCAGCCAGACCTCAGATTGAGACCAAAACAGTGAAATCCAAGAGCCCGGAAAAAAAAATTGAGTTATTTCACCTCAATTTTTTACTTTAATGAAAACTAAATATTCCTTATAGTCAAATTTGACGACTCTGTTAACCACAGGGAGAAGAAAAATGGTAGCTGTTTCAAAATGTTATAGAAAATTCATTTTTCATGTGGAGCTCTATATCTTCAAAACTACCTACAATACTAATCTAATAGAAAATTGTTGAAATTAGTGTAAATTTTATAATATGATAGTTTAGCTTCTGAGATAGTTTTTAAAAAGCAATATTTTTCCAACTAATGAAAAATCAATATTTTGTGAAATATCATGGAAACTACCAATCCTACTACTGCACCTCTTAGGTACAAATCTAGGTTAAATTTAAACCATTTTCTAACAGAAAATAATGCAAATTTTTGTTTACTTGAAAATTAATTTTTTGTAACTTTTAGAACACCTAAAATTTTTTATTTTCTCTTACTATGGTTGGCAGAGTCATCAATTTTGATTCTTATCTGTATATAGTATTCATTTAATTAATCAAAAATTGAGGTGGAGTAAGTTGGTTTTTTATCAACTTGGTCTCTTAGACTAATAGACACAATAGGCAATATAGCACTAACATGTGTTAGATGAAACACCCTTAAAATTTATATGAAGAATTTAATCTGTGTTTAGTGGTTCTTTTAACAAAAAACATATTTTTTGAGTTATATCTTTTCATTTATAATAATATTTTTAAATAAGTATGAGTAAATATTGACATTTCATTAAGTTTTAAAAGAGATACTATGCCGATTGGATACAAACATTACAAAAAAAATTAAAATAAACAAGAATAATCATTCAATATTTTTATCTTCTATTTAATGCCACAACGGTGCTCATCTGATATAGTGCCAAGTTATGGTCAGGATCATAACTGTTGGCCAGTTTTCTAAGGCTCTTCATCTTTATATTTCTGTATTGTGTGAGATCGTGTTACAAGGATTCATATTTAATTAATTAAATGTACTATATTGAAATTTGACCCACTTCTTACATTTTCTTTTACATTTGTGAACTTTTATCATTATTTTAACAGATTAAATCTACTACAATATTAATAATTATATCAAGGTCATATATTATCTATATTATCATTTCACAAAAAATGTTTATAATTATTAACTACTTTTATACATTTTAACTAGTTGCATAAATTTCATCATTTTAGAAGTCTACAATTCAGAAAAAGTAAAACAATTTTAATATAATTCATTTGTTTCTTTATATTTCATTTTATCTAAATTAATTGATTGATAAAATTAACCTATATTTTAAAAGTTGTTACCTTGGCAGCTAAAAAAAATCTTAATTAATTGAGGAGAGAAATCATTATATTTTTCATGTGTTACTTATCAATCAAATAAATTCCAGTAATTCTTAATGGACAGGGCCTTTATTTTATTTTAAATAATTGCGATTTGGAAAAAAATAAATCAAGAATAATTGAATGTAGAAAAAGAATACTTAAATTTTTGGACTTGTTAATTTTATTTTCATTAATGCAATCTATAATTTTAAAGATTAAGATAAATTAAGGCATGTCCCACAGTAGGTGAACTAATGGTAATGTGATAATAAAGGTACTAATCTTGTTTTTCTCCTGGAGCTCAAATAAACAAACTGAATTCACTCATATTTTTATATCAAAACAGCCAAAAGTGTTCGGATAAAATGATTATTATCCAAAAATTATAAATTATAAAATCTTGGTAAGTGCTATTAAGATGAAAAATCATGATGAATAAGGAAAAGATTAAACTTCATTCTTTCTGTTACCAATAACAACCATTTCTCAAAGCTCAAAGTCCGCTGTTAGTTTTGAATAAAGGGGGTTTACAAATTAAAGTGATTTAAATAAGGTAATTTACTTTGTTTGGAACTTAATATACACGTCCATTAAGGTTTACTATTGCTTGCCAACTAAATTTAATCATATCTTTAAAAAAAAAAACCAAACAAATAAAAAAAAACATTTATAATATACTAAGATGGTTCTGATATTTAATTGGTTAAACAGAGAATAATTTAAATTAATATGCCAATCCGAAGGTTTGCTTTATTCTTCTTGCTTTTAATTATTTATATATTGTTTTTCATGTTATTAGGGTTTTACAATTATAAATTGATTATTTCAAATTTTAGGGTATAGAACTTTCTTTTTTATATGATTCTTCTAAATTCTTTGTTACATCTTATCTCATCGTATTATATTAAGCTTTATTGTTAATTAAAACATTTTCTTTACTAAATGCATCATGATTTTTAATTCCATTAAGAAAGGAATTAAAGAACTGTAGATTTACTAGAACTCTTAATGGTATAGCTAATGAACAATTGATCTAAGCAGTTTTGTATTGTCAAAAAAAAAAAAAAAAATTGCCTTATTATTCTATAGTATCATATTTTAAATTTGTAATTTACCTTCCTTATCATAAAGCCTGAACGCTTCCCTCAACTCCTTCTGCATAGCCTCATCATCTTCTTCAACAATGAACTTAGCAGCTAATGTAATAAACTCCTCAAACTCAAGACGCCCAGATTCTATTAAAAAAAAAAAGTTAATTTTAATGTTTATAAATATTTTTATACTATGATAAATTAAAATATATAGTTTCAGAGCAGTAATTAATTTGAGTTATAGGAAATATCCATGGGCAAGATGCCAGACACCAAGGAGAGGCCACGACCCAATGTTGGCCAGTGCCCCGTGGGGGTGTGTTAGAAGTAAACAGGCACTCTCTTGCCAAGTCCATCTCAACCGAGCTGTGATGGACTTCGATATAAATGGTTCACAGAATAAACTAGCAGCTGTTCAGATCCGTCAGTTTGGGTCCCATTCAACTTTCTTTTTACTCACCTCTATGTTGCATCCTGTTTAAAAGCCAACTGATATTGAATTTAAATTAATTTTAGATTCATTTAGGGGAATTTAATTAAAGTTTTATACATTAATACCAATGATATAACAAGAAACAATAGTAATAATAATGTAAAAAGAAATAATAATAATAATAATGTAAAGAGAAAAAGTGTAAGGAATCATTGCCTAGTCTTAGAATCTTATAATGTTATGCATGAGTGGGTTAGCAGCTAAGAATTAAATGTGTTTCATGATTAAGATTTTTTTCTAATTACCTGTCTCTTAACCAAATCTATGCATTGTTATTGACAGAATTGTTATCAATAACTTACTAATAATTATCGATGGTTTCACAGTTTTGTCAATACTAAAACGTAAATTTGATTCAGGTACTGGTAGATAGAAAAAAAATCACAAAATTTATGATAATTACAAAATTATCATTTATTGTTTTTGGCTTCTCACTCTCTCATGTATTGTTTAAAAAAAAAAAATCTGACATTGTATTAGAGTCAAATCTTTTCAAAGTTAATTTAAATAGGTATCTTTTTCTCAGAGAATGCATCTCAACTCTATACAAATTATGTAAACTGTGATAGAACCACACCATACGATAGAAGTAGTTACAGTGTTTTTGTAATTGGTAATAAATTATGTCTGAAATTGTACTTAAAATTATATTATATTTGTTTTTAAGTTTTTTACTTAATTTTAATTGACGTAATCAGGTATTTATTTATCTAGAATATATCAATAAAAAAAATATGGCCAATTAGAAATTATCTGGAAAGTATTTTAACAGTTTTGAAAAATCATTTTCAAGTTTAGTAAATAGAACAGCTGTTTACATACTGCTGTTGGAATGAAAGTGGCATGAGGCTATAAATTTATTTATTTACACTTGTTGTTGCCTAGAGACTTAAAAATATATAACTATATTTTTAAATATATAAATATTTTTTAAATATAATTAAAATAACAAAAAAATATATAAGTACAAGATAAGAAAAAAAAAAGAATTAAGAACAAATGAAAAATTTTAGTTTAAAAAGTAAAAGAAAAAAAAATACCAGCTAAAATATAGCTAAAAAAAGAAGAAAAAAGTCTTATTTGCAATATGAGGCAATAAATTACTTAACAATATGTAACTCTTAGGGCATAAACCATGACAATTATTTAGCTTGTAATGAAAGTCATGACTTTCAGTCTAGTACAATTATAAATTCAAAGATTTGAATGTATTTATATTTAATTATTCTTAGTGGAATTTCTATTAAGAATTATAGAAGTATGTCATTTTATTAATTTTTTTTTTAATCTCATTTATAATTAGAAAACTTTCTGCAGACATTTTTTATCTAAATAATAAATTTACTTGTATACATTAATTGATATAAGTCAGAAATTAACACTTAAATATTTAGTATTTTATACAAATCATTGAATTTCTCATAACTACTCAAACTGCACTTGACACATTTTTGTTCTAATTGGTTCATATGAAGATTGACATTGTTAAAGTGACTGTGGAAAAACTTTATAAGGATTTTTCAATATTATTATATAGTTAGAACTTCATCAAACATAACACATTGAATTTAAATAATGTAAACTGATTTTTGATTTGCTCATGATGCACTTGTGATGTTTTCAAAGGGAACAAATTTAAAAATTACTTACTGTCTGCATCAACTTCATCAATGAGTTCATCAAGGATTTTCTTATTGAAGGGCTGTCCCATAAGCCTGAGGATATCTGCTACCATGTCTGTAGGGATGGATCCTGATTTCTCACGATCAAAAGCATCAAAAGCCTTCTTCAAGACTGATATTTGTTCTGGGGGTAACTCATCCTATGGCACAAAAAAAAAAAATATTTTGTTTATATCTTTTTAATAATAATGTTTATAATATTTTACACTAACATATTTCACATTTTAAGTGATAAATGTATTACTCATTAGATTGGATGTATTATTATCAGATTTTAAATCCATTAAATCTTAAATAAATTCATCTTAAAATAAAATAATTAACCATCAAGATTCCAGTATAATTGTTGTACACTTTTTTAGTTAATTGGGGGAAGTAGAAAATAATTTAGTTATTGAAAGTAAATTACTTTAAAAAAAAATTTAAATGTTTCATATTTACCGTTCTTATTAGTAATGTTTTTTGTTTTGTTTTTTATTGCAATTGTTGAAAATATTATATATTGTGTGTCCATTTTACAGAAATGACATTAAGATTTCGTTAAATTTAAAAGGTGAAAGGTTTATTAAGAAATCAGAGTTGAAATTAAAGAAAAAAAAATCAGTTATACATAAATATAAAAAAATACATTTTCAAATTCAAAACATTAAAAAAATCACAATATTAAATTAATGAAATTAACAAATTAAAAATTAAGCTCAAAATATTTTAACAAATCAATTATAACTAACGGATTGAAAAGATATTTATGAGAAATCATGCAAGTTAAATTTATTAATTAATTTGACTTAGTACTCGAACAAAAGGTATTTATCATCGATTTAAAAAAATAATAAAACATGTACAATATCTTTAAAGCATTATCATTATGATATAAATAATAATATATGATTATTAAAGTCACTTAACAAGATATTGAATCACTTACCATGTTTTTTTTTTAAATTATAATGTTTTTATTTTTTTTTTATGTTATTGTTAAAAATATTTATTGAAATCATATAGCATTGACATACCCACTTTACAGGGCTGACATCAATATTTTGGTAAATCAATTAACTCAAAACAAGAGAAAAATAGTTAAAAATCAGTTATTGAAATCAGCTATCAATTGAAAATAATGATAAATCATGTAAGTTAAATTTATTAAATAATTTGGCTAAGTATTTCAGAAAAAAATTATTGTGATTGTGATGTTGATTTAAAAAAATAATTTCTTTAATGATAATATTCATTATGACATTAATAATAATATAAATAATATTTATAAGTTTCATTTAATTCGTCTTATTTTTTAAATTATCATGTTATTATTTTTTATTGTTATTGTTGAAAATATTTATTGCATATTGCATAGACATGCCCAATTTATAGCACTGGCATTAATATTTTAGTAAATTGATTAACACCAGAAAGATGATAAAAAAAAATCAATTATCATCTATAGAATTAAAAAAAATATCTATCTGAAATCAAATAAGTTAAATTTAATAAGTAATTTGAGTGCCCGAGAAAAACGTTAGTGTGATGGTAACATTGATTTAAAAAGTAATATAAGCATAATTTCTTTATGATATTAATAATAATATATCACTAATTATCAATCGACCCAAATCTGAATCACTTACCATGTCTGTGGTTTGAAGGACTTAGTGGCTGGTTGGAAGCTATTGGAAAGTTTGGTAGCGGTGGAAACGAATATGTATATCCAGCCAAACCCCTCTCCTATAACCTCGGGCCAGGAGTGGGGAGCTATAGCTGATTCAAGCCTCCATGCCTTCAAGCTATTAATATCTACTAAGAGGCTACAAGCTTGGGGTGGCCAGCTCCATCCCGACACAAGAATAGCTCTCTAGCTATAAACTCCAGGAAACCACTGTATTCTACTCCATTCCCAAAGACCCCACCACCAGTCTACCGTGACGGATAACTTCTTAGTAGGCGTGTATTTTCTCAACTTTTTTACTACAATCGTTTTTCATTTCATCAGAAACATTGATCCTACATTATTCTGGAAAGAAAAGACATATATTTATTCTTCTGTTTATTATTTACTGATTTGATTTACTTCCAGAAGTAAAATTGAATATAGCTTCTCGATATATATTTATTAGTGCTCATAATTGTTGTTGCAGTCATTAAATAAAAACCTCTAAACACTTTTTGAAATCTATTAATCTTCTATTATACCTAGAAAAGTTTTGTATATGATATTAATCGATCTGTATAAAAACATTCTACATTATATGCTATTATTAGAATGAATGCAATTAATTTATCAATTGATGTGATTGAATTATTTCTAATATATCCATCAGTACTAACAATAAATTTATACCAAATATTAAAAAAAAAAAAAACTTTATTTTGTGTAATCAATAATTTATCTATATTTGTGTGCCAATGCATAATAGACTACAATGAATGACAGTTGGGAGTTGCAGGTTAGTATTCGGCATTGCCTAATGATTGACAAGTAACAGATGCTGAGGAAAATTTTATTTTTCATTTTGTAAATTTGACTTAATTTTTTAATGATTATTTACATAGAGCAACTGTCTCTTAGCTGTCCTCATATTTGAGGGGTTCCGTCGTAAAACCTGGTAACCTAAATTTTCAATAAATTAAAGTTTTTTGTATCATCCGGTACTGTATATAATTAAAGTCTGATTTTAATTCTGATTTCATAAATTTTTGAAAGAATCTCTAGGGAATTTGTTTTTTAAGTAGAATAATTTTTATACTAAGTTATGGTAAATATTTTCTGTTTGAATGTATAACATTGTAATTAACAAACAATTTAACATTGTAAAAGATTTTAGTTTGTCACTTGTCATGTTTCATGACCGAACGTCTCAGTCATAGAAAGTCAGCAAAACGTCCTTTGCATTTTTTTATAAACCTCTCGAAGATTTTTTAGTGTTAGTCGATTAATTAATACAAAACGTACTCGATTATGACTATAATAACATCTGATTTATTTGCACATAAAACAGCTATTAACCAATTAAATTATAGTGGGTGAAATAAAAGGCACATGTAACTTTTATAATGTAGAGAGTTGAATTATATATATGTTATTTTCGTTAATGTTAAATTTTATTTATCTAATTACAATAAATATACCGGCAATATATAATTACAATACAGGTCAAACCAGTTTTTGTACTCTTGGACACAAATATAAAAATCCAATATGGTCAAAGATTAGTTCACAAAACATTAATTTCGTGTTTTTTTTTCTTTCCAGATTTGAGCCATACGGTCGTAAAACATGTTAACTGACAAAATGAAAACTTTTACAATGTTAAAATATCTGATAATTACTATGATTTACTTTCATACAGGAGTCAGTTACCATAACTTAATATCAACATTATTCTTGTGAGAAAAGTAATTTTTTACAATAATCAGTTGTTTCTAAGGGCTATATTTTTATATATAACAATTTGCAAGAAATTAAACAACTCTTAAAACTTCTACCATCCTTTATTTACCAATTTGATGACGTTTCGGACTCCCGTCAATTTTCAGATCTATATCTCATGTTAATATGTACATATGTATATTTGTCATCTTGGCTTGTCTATGTTTCCCTTTTCGTCAGTACACAGCGAAATGCATTACACAAAACTAGTCTAGTAGTACTGTTAAATTGTAATAATAAATATAGTATGCTGTTTAATGGCACTATTTAATTTCTTCGAAAAAGTCTTAAAATTAGCAGTTTAACATGGTTTTCTATTTCTTCACAATGCTAAATAAATATAACTGAATATGTGACGTCACTTTAAAAAAATACAAAATGAATGACTTATATCGAACTTAGCTGCTACCTAAAATTTAAACCATAATTCAAATTGAATGTTCTCAGAAATTTTCAGACAAGCCACTTTGGCATTGTACCGACAATATGTTTTCAAATTGTTCTTTTTATAGTTTTCACTTATTTATATTTGTTTACAAACGTAACTTGATGTAATCGAGCGATTTTGAAATCCAAATAAAGTTTTAAATAGAAATATATCAACAATGTATCTAAATATAGATTTTCAAACAGTGAGCTACGCCTGTTCATCTGTTTGCTGGCCTCTTTTTCAGTGTTTTTGTCTACAAAACTCATCTTACAGATTTGGTGTCGAGTTTCGTCAATATATTGGCTGTCTGAGGAATATATTGTAGCAGTAATATTGACACTTGTTCAATAATATTGACTGTTAAACTCTAATGGGAAACAGTTGATACAGAAGTTGTGGACTAACTTATCTTCAGGATTAAGCCAAAAATAAATTAGCTCTTTGAATAATATTCTGTCCAAGGAATTAGGTTAGAAAATCGAGAAATACTTAACACTCGCACGATTTAAAATATATCAGTAAATATTGACAACTGGCAGTCATTTTTAGATGACCCCTTTGTATATGAATATCAATAAATGAGGTTTCCTATAAAAAATTTGAAATAGATTATGACGAAATGAAATTAAATTGTGCTCATCTTTATTTTTGTACGTACTTCTGTTCTGTTATAAAATACTTGTTTGTCTTATAGGACTTTCGTTATTTACATACAATAATAATGTTCGACGAGAAAGGAATCTTACTTTTTGCGGGATAATAACTAATTTAAAAAAATGTGTTATAGCTATAATGATTGCTTTATGCCTTTCCGAAAATACTTCAAAACTCTTTTTATCAATTTTATTGCTCAAATTTATTGTTTCCTCGTTACCGATGACTAGCAAGCTTCGTTTTCATAGATAAAGAGTCTATAATATTTATTCTTAGGATCGAAAATTTTCAATTGCGTTTTACGTTTTGGACATCATTGAACAAATTTGGTATCTAGTTTGTCTCTCTATTGGTCTCTCTGGCTTCTTGACTGTCTGTCTTTAGTCAAATTTTCGAACATCGATTTTGATGTTAATGCTGCAGGAGTTGGACGTATTGGACTTATAACGTATTTACCTTGAAATCTGAATTTCAAAAATTGCTCGTCCGCTTTGGCCTAAAGCTGGAAATCAGTGTGAAAATGTTTCAGTATTATTATTTTTATCAAATTCGATCCCCTATTTTCGGTTGCGTATGCCCGAACATATTTTTCTTGACATTTGTATTAAGAAAATATATTTTTCTTGACATCTATATTACGAAAATATGTTTTTCTTGACATTTATATTAAGAAAATATATTTTTCTTGACATTTAAATTACGAAAATAATTTTTTCATAACATTTATACTACGAAAATATTTTTTTCTTGACTTTTATATTAAGAAAATGTATTTTTCTTGACATTTATATTATGAAAATATATTTTTCTTGGCATTTAAATTACGAAAATATATTTTTTGCATTTAAATTGCGAAAATATATTTTTCTTGACATTCATATTACGAAAATATATTTTTCTTGACATTTAAATTACGTAAATATATTTTTCTTGACATTTATATTAAGAAAATCTTTTTTCGTGACATTTTTATTATGAAAATGTATTTTTCTTGACATTTATATTACGAAAATTTATTTTTCTTTACATTTATATTACAAAAAAATATGTTCCTTGACATTTAAATTACGAAAATATATTTTTCTTGACTTATATATTACGAAAACGGCTCAGCCGCTGTAACCCAAAGCTAGAGGGAAGTTGAGTATTAGTGTAAAAAACGATCCAGTATCACTTTCTATCAAATCCCATCCATCTAATCATACTTGACCAGATATTATCATAATCGATCGTTCCGTACCTATTCGTAGTTAATTTGTGTTCTCTTATGATCAATCGAATCCAATTTTGGTATCTAGTTGGTCCCGTATCAATTTCATCAAATTTCGTCCACTATTTTCACTGACGCATGTACAATTTTTTTTTTTATCAAGATTTCGAAGAGGATTCCTACGGTGTGACCCAAAGTTGGAATTAAATTGAAGATTAGTATATAAAAAAAATCCAGTGTCATTTTTATAAAATCGTATTCTCTCTTTTTGCTTATGCTTTATTCATGCATAAGCAAAAAGAGAGAATAAGTATTTATTTTCAAACACGTGGATTTCAAGCACGCCTCATGCAATAGATATTATTCTCAAAGGATCGATCATGAACTTTTATTATAGGAAATTATGTAACTAATCGAAATGAGAATCTATATGAAAATGAGAATTTCTGGGAAATGCAATTTTAAGAAAGTTAATTACGGTGCTATTAAAATAAAAATGGAAATGTTGAAAAAACAGTCTTGATCTATGTACTTGACAGATGTGTTTATTATTTTATCTACCATTTCACAGGAGTCATAAAATTATTTAAAGATTATTATTTAACAGATTTAAAAATCATGCATTCGTGATAATTACAATAGAAACACATAAAATAAAAGAGATTTCTAAATTATAAACCTTAATTCTTTATTTATAAACTCTTCATAAAGAAGTAATTCACGAGTCTGTTAATATATTTTATCTAAAAGAAATTGAAATCAATGTAAAAAAAGTAGTCCCATAAGAATAAACAAAACGAAACTGTTTTTTTTTATAGAAGACCTTGCGCCAGAATGAAACGAAATGATTCCCCGCCTTAATACCCGTTTATTTTATTGTGGAATATATCGGTACAGGCCTGGATGAATTTTTATAGCCAGATTATTTAGTTATTTAGAATTTTATATGATCTAAAAGAAGCTGTAAATTAATTTGAGAAGGTCTGGTGGTGCGGACAAACGTGAAGAACACTAATAAGTGATACTTATTTTATTGGGCAAACGTTCCAGTCCAAATTTTACTTCTTCTATAGGACTGACTACAAACAAGCATGTTAGAATAAAAATAAAAATAGTATAATAAGAAAATGATAATGACTAATATTTTGAAAAATATGAAAGATGACTAGTACATGAAAATAATGAAATTTTCTTTTGTTTTATAAACGTGAGATTAAAACGATATTAAAGATATAAGCTTGGAAATATGCAAGTGAAATATCACAACTAAAGAACTGAAATTTTCTTTTTTATATGCCGAAAGGAGTATTTATTGTTGTGTACTCATTTTTTATTGAGTTCGGAAGTTTCGGCCTAAATTTCAGGCCTTCATTGCGCCTATGTACAAACAAAGATAGCAACCATAAAAAAATAAAAAACAGTATTACAAGAAATTAATTATTCACAAAATAATTTAGAAATGGATAATCCACGTCAACTCAATACAATTTGTCCCTTACCAGTCTCAGATTTTCTATAATTTTCCACAGGTTTTGTGTATATATCTCTATACTGTGTTCTAAAATATATAATGTCGTTTTAATAGTTTTTTCTTGATCAAACAATTCAAAGTATTGGAACATTGTGGTTTTCGTTGGTAAAACCAATTAAAATTCCAAGTGATTTTTTGAACCACTTATTTTGTCTAGTTAAAATAAGTCACAGGCTTCTAAAACAACAAGAACAAAGAATATGTATTAGTTTTGCATTTAAGAATTGTTCCATTTTATGCCAATTTGTATACTAAGAACAGGAGAGTATAAATTTTGAAAAATTATAGTAAAAAAACTATTTGTTTAAAAATTAAATATGAAGATAGTAAACTAAATAATGAGGTTTATTTATTTTATCTCTGAAAATAAATTTTGCTTGCACATTAATCAAACAAGATTTTACTACCAAGTTTTAATATTTTTTGGACTCTTTCCATTTCCCTATCCTCACAGTGATAAATATGTGTCATTATTTTCAGAAAACACTCAAGAATTTCATAACACTAAAAATAATTATTTCTTTAGCCTTTGGTAGATGCAGCAACCATGCTTACTGCACCAGAAGTAGGCACTAGAGGTTTAAAATATAAAACTAAGGCTTTAGAACAACTGAAGAGTTTGAATTTGTCACCATTTTAAAGACTAACTTTTGCTGAGTTTCTTTTAGAAATATTACTGCATTTTCATGAAAGTGCGGATACTTTTAGATTTAAATCATTCTTAGCAATATAATTTTTAATAACGTGAGGAGAATATTGTTGGTGCGGTCAGAATATAGCACAAATAAGTTGAAATAACTTATTTAATTGTGCCAACGTTTCGGCCAGAATTTCTAACCTTCATCAGGGCTAAGAACAAAGAACAAGATATCAACCAATGAATATAAAAAATAAAATATAAACATAATGACATAAAGTATAAATAATTTTTATCTTTCTTTTATTCTCTTTGATTTTTTGATTTTTCTTAATTTTCCTTATCCAAGTTATCTTTATATTCACCATATATTATTGTTATGTTTTCTATTCACTTCTTTTGTCCGACTTTACTTTATATTTTGTTTCTTTTGTCTAATATTATGGTTACATGTATTTTCTTTCTCTAAATTTTATTTTTTTTTTTTTATTCAATTTTATTTTTCTTTCCATAATTTTAATTTTTAAATTATTAATAAACTAAAATATTCATATTCCTTTGCATTAAATAACTTCAAATTTATATTTTATTTCCTTAATTATGTTATTTTTATTTACTTATTCAATTACCTAAATATACATTTCATTTTCACTTGTATTATTAATAAATTAAGAAAAGAATATAGGAGGAGAAGGGGGTAAAAGAAAGAGAAAAATTATATACTTTATGTCATTCTGTTTATATCTTATTTTTTGTATTCATTGGTTATCTTGTTCTTTTTTCTTAGCCCTGATGAAGGCTAAAAATTCAGGCCGAAACGTTAGTACTATTAAATAAGTTATTTAAACTTAATTGTGTTATATTCTGACCGCACCCTCCCCCCCAACCATCTTCTCCATATGATGTTGGAAAAATTCGTATTCTTCTTATGAAATTTTTAATTTTTAAGTTTCCATGCTTACTCGAAAACATACAAAACATTGGTCAAGTTCAGTTTCCAAAAATAATAACTGTTTATTTATTTATTTTTTTTTTTTTTATGAAATTCAAATCAGCTTTGAGAGAAACTTACCAACCTAAAACAATCATTGAAAAGAAAACTATGGGTAAACTTATATCGGAATGATGAAAGATCTTAAAATAATTAGTTTAAAGTATCTACAAATAGTGCATTTATCCCGGGGGTTTCCTTAAATTGTGTAAATCCTGTATTTACTTTCACTTACCTATACAATAAATATATTTTAAGAAAAAAGTATTAGAATCGTTAAAATTTTCGACCGAAATACACATTTTGAGGTCCCCTGAGTCCAAATAGCCCAGTCTCGCAAAATGTTCAGTGTGTCTGTGAACAGCCTGCTTCAAAAACGAAAAGTCATAGAACACGGAAATTAAAAATTTAGGGGAGATATATTCCTAGGATGTGACACAAACTTTTTCGATAAAATCAACCGACGTGAAGTACCACTTTACAAAAAAAATTTGCTCTGTTTGTTATAATTAGTTAAAGAATTTCCCCTACCTTCGGATTCAATTATTTATTTATTTTATACCAGATCGGCACGGTTAGCCTTACATGGTTACCTGGTACCGTTACATTTATTTTTAACAATTGATTATAGGGTAGGGGGGTACAGTCTCGTCCAAAAGACACCCCTAACTATATACAACGTTATAATTAAAATAAAATAAGATAAAAATAATGATTCTTAATAAAAGAGAAAAATAAAATTAATGACAAAAAATAACGACACTTGTAGACCTAACTAAACAAAAAATGGCCCTCTAATGATAGAAAAGAAAAACAAGTTTATTTGAAAAAAAAAAAAGACGAAGTGAGAAAATAAAATAATAATAAATAAAATAAAAGCAGTGTGAATAATAGAATTAATAAATATAGAATTTATAACAGAATGTCCTGCAGTAGCCCGGGCTTCAGTTTTCGGGTTGAGGTTGGTTTTCCCAAGTTCTAAGTTACTGCTCCTTTAACTGTCAGTAAATGGGTGTGGAACTTCATGAGCTGTTTTTTTATGTAATCCTCTATCGACTCCATTTGTAATTTCCGATGCAATTGGCTATTTCTTATAAAGCAATCATCACTGCGATTCTCAGGACTTTATATTCGAAAGATTGTAATTTTTTCCTTTTCGTAAAGGATGGCGCTCCCCAGACTTCCCAGCCGTACATCAGCAGTGGCCTGAGGACTGTTTTAAACATAAGGTCAGTAGTTTCTGGCTTTAATTTGGAAATGCTATATAAGATAGGATATAGCATTGCTAACATAATAATTAACTCCAGTTTAAGGTTGTATATTTTAAAATTCTATGGGTTCAGTGTAAATACATTGTTTCAAATCTTGTTAATTAACCTTAGCAGTTTATTTTTTATTTAACTTAGAATATATATTTCTAAAGTCATTCTATGTTCAGGTAATAAAACTAACAAGTTTCTGATATAAATTCTGAAAAGAAGATTAAATTTATAGGTTATTACTAGTTCTATGAATTTTTATTATCTACGACCTACTTTGCTGATATTTACGATTCCTTTCATTTAGCCTATCTTTATGTCGTTCCTTTTTATGATGGATTCATAAATGTGATAGATGATAAAAATTTAAATAACTAAACAAGCATGTGGATACCGACATTTGTTGCTTCCAATGTTTTTCCAAGATTTGTGACAAGTGGCAAACCTGTAGATGAGCATTAGCATTAGCGATATATTAAAAATCAAATTTTGTCAGCTTATATAACTGACTCCCATAATTACGATGTTTTCATAAAATAGTCTATAATTTACATTTACTTTGAAATAATTTTTCACTGTTCGTTATTAGCTATGGAAATAAATGATTTTTCCTTTCAAAGTTTCGTCGAAAAACGGTCCAAAGATGGTGTCTTAGAAATATATGATATATACCGTAACATTTATTTAGATTTTTCCGTAAATACAAAAGGTCTAGATTAATTGAGGGCACAAAAAACATTTAATTTTTTATTTAGTCACAGAACGTCTTCTTTTTTTTGTTTTTTTTTAAAACTTATTTATACATTCAAGTGTTTCCTGTAACCGGTTTTTTATTATATTTTCCTTTTAATCTATGTGTTAGTCTTATTCTCATAAAATGTATCTATTTGTTTGTTCTTGGTAAACTGATCTACTGCTGTGACTATGAATGATGGTCTGATCTCACATTACCGTCTAATATTGAATTTGTTTAGCGGGTCACTGAAGAGGATCTAGGAGGGTAAATTCCAGAGAGCGAATTTGTAGATCGGGTGAATTGAAAAATTGTGAAAGGATGAAATTGGAGGAGCAGAAATGAGAAAGAAAAATATGAATGAATGAAACATTTGTATTTGCTGTACAGACTGAAATGGATTATAAAAGGAAACTCCCCCTACCTTTTAGAGGGAAATTGTTTATTACATCTTATTATTGTATCTCTTTTTTTTTCTGATTATACCATGTATGTGTAATTTATATATGTCCGATTACGGATTGATAAGTATGCTGTGTGAGATAGCAACCTAATGTATTTAGGCAGCATAGATAAATAAAGTATTTCTCTCTCTCATTGGTCATCAAAGAAATGATTTATTAAATAATATTTTTCAGATCTAATTTATGTATCAATTTAGTAGAATATATTTATAATGATTATGTGATTTCCATGTACTGTTAGTAAACTATTTTTTAATGAAAATTTATATAACTGTTAGGTACAGAAATGAATTTGTCCTGCTTCTAAAGGTCCTACCAAATTTAGCACCGATCTTATTATTATACTTTCCACCTGCGCAAGATTATCAAACCTGTTAGCAACAAAGTTATAAACAATAAATAAACCTATTTAAAATTTAATTAATCAGAAAAGAAACAATTGAAAATAGAGCTTTTAAATTAATCGCGCATCTTGGCCGTTTAATGCAGACAAGGTGGACCATTATTTCCACCGCGTCAGCAACCCAAGCGTGTCTCAAACGTTTAATCAATTTAATAGACTAGTTAAGAATAGAATTGTGATCTTTATCAAAGATTTGGTTCTAGGTGGAACAATGAACTGGCTGAAATACGAGATACGATTCTGACGGAGGAAATTGTATCAAAATCTAAAATAGAAACGATACAGCTCGTTTATACCCGGCCAATTTTAGTTCACCTTCGGAATAGCCCACTCTTAACCATTGTTTTAAAAAATGTATATATTTTTTATTATCGCTTATTTATCTTAATGTTCAAATTTTAACCTTAACTTAAAATATAGGTTTATTTTTTTTAATCTAAAAATAGCTATTTTTAACTAACTAAACTATTTTATTTTATTCTAATAATTACTTAATTGAAATTTATAATATTTTAATTGAAAATTAATATTTGCTTCCCTTTGAATCTTCCACCATCTTGCTAACTAATGTAATAAAAAATAACCTGAAGTAAAGCCGCATAAAGAGCTTCAGGTTATTTATATAGTTAAATGTTTCTTGAATATTACTCACATTTACATTGAGCTAATTATCATAAAATAATTTTATCATTATTTTCATTTTATAGTTTCACAGTTAATCAGGGGCAAGAACTATTAGAGTTATATGCATTCATTCATACTGTATACACAGGCTAAAAATAAGAAGAAAAAACTATATACCAATATAAAAATTCGATAACAATATATATATATATATAAAAAAATAATGGTACGGAATAATTTATACGTTAATTACTTAGATGAAGGTTTTTGAAATTTGAATTTGAAAAACTCACAAAGACGGGGTTTGAAATTTCTTGTTCGGTGTTAGTATCTTCTTGACCAAGTAAAAGTTTAGAAAAAACTTAAACGCGAATATCATTTAATTTTTTCTGCCCGACATACAGAATATTTGTTGTTTTTTTTAAATCTTATGCGGTTCGATTCACAAAAAATATCATGCTGAAAGAGATCACCTTAATGGTTTTAAAAAATAACAATAAATAATAAAGGTAATGGTGGCCGAAAAAACTGAAGAGCCTAAACTTTTCACACATTTTACATTTATTGCTCAATATTTTTAAAGCTTTCTACGGCATACAAAGTTTTTGAAACCTACTATAAGCAGTATAAATTTGCTAAAATTTGAGCTCTCTTTGTCTTCAATAATTCAATAGTTACATTTTTTTAAAAACTAAAACCTTTTGCCAAATAACCAGACTGCTGGAAACTACTACGAACAAAAGTAATCGTTAAAAACTACTTAATGGTGAATTTAACAAGCTTCAATCGAGTGATAATAGACATCCGAACGTTAAAAGGTTTCTGAGATACAGCTTTACAAAAAAATATATGTGTATTTTCAAAATAATGGAAAAAGCAACAGATTGTGAATTAATTTTTTTTAATGGGTTATGGACTATAAAAGCGTGCAGAAAAGTACTCAAAATGAAGTTACGCAACTGTGCCATGAAGCGATTTCTAATTATTTTCTTCATTCGATGCAGAGTACATGATTAATACCAAAATAAATTCACAAAATGTTGAAATCTCATTATTTGGGGGGGGGGGGGGGGGGAATGTTGGGTTTTTAAAATCTATAGGTCTATGAGGTCAAATTTATGCTACCTTAAAGAAGGTTTTCAATTTTTATGGCGTGGTAGATAGCATCAAAGATATTTAACGCAGAGTAAAAAAGATGAGCGACAATTTTATGCTTTTCAGTTTTTTGGTCATGTATTCTAAATAATCGGTCGCAAATAAATTCCAGATCCTCATAGGAAACAATTTTCCTATCTTTAGTTTAAGGTATGCCAAAGAGTCTAGTTGTGAATAACGATTCACCATTGAACAAATAATCAAGTTAAACCCAACTTATTCTTTTTCAACATGATGTATTATGTACACTGATATCACAAAAGATTTTCATTTGATTTTAACCACTTAGATTTTGCTCGACTTTTATTCTGTAAAAGAAAATACAAATAACAGATAAAAAATTATCAAATCATATATTTTTTAAAAATATAATAAAATTATTTTTACTTTATTTTTCCTCATACCATCTTCACTATACGATTTTCAGTAGCGCTGGGCTATACTTGAAAATATAGGTGAATGAAAGAAAATACATTTGCGCATGCGTAAACGAAGATTGATTTTAATAACATTAACATGAGACTATCGCAATGAAAATTTCATCAAAATCAGATTAGTGCTCGTTACATTGATTTGATTACAACAAACTCAGACCCAATTTTTCCTTGTTAAAAAAAAATACGTTAGGAAATTTTCAATTTTGAGTATAAGAATTTTATTCAAAACTAATAAAAATAAAAATCTTCTCTACCTTTCGTAGTGAGGAGAAAAAAAAAACTATGTAATGATGTCATTTGGATACACTCAAAATTGTTTAAACACATATAATTTGATATCTGACTTTATTAATTAATGCATGAAGGACCCTTAAATTAGGTTTCTTACAAAAAAATACAGTCTACTTTAATTATAGAGACCAATTAAAATATTACGTACTAAAAATAAGAGTTATTCTAGTAAATGAAATGTATATAAATATCTATGACGTTGGAAGCTCGGTCAGCCTTTAATCTCTTTCCAGGCGTCTGTTATTATAACCGAGTTTTGTATCTGCATTTATAAACTAATTTTATCTTTCTGAAAGTTTTGATTAGACAAATAATCAAAAATTAGTTAATGCTGAATTAAATTTTAGTGTAATAAATTAAAAATACAGACGGAGTGATTTAATCTGATGCCACACTTAATATCAGGGAGCCAGAGATAATCGAATGCAAATAAATTCTAGATCCTCATAGGAAACGATTTTGCGATCTTTAGTTCAAGATATGCCAAAGAGTCTAGTTGTGAATAACGATTTGCCATTGAACAAATAATCAAGAGTTAGTCAATGATGAAGGTAAAATTTAAAATTTAAAATTAATAAATTAACAATACAAACCGAGTGATTTAATCTTATGCCACTCTCGATGTCAGGAAGGTAGAGATAATCAATCCCAAAAACCTTTCTCTTTTTATTGTACCCGTACGTCAGAGGTGTTAATAAATGCCTATCCTTCACAGTTCGATTATGTTGCTATAATTTTTTAGCTTATTCCAATTCCTGAGGGCGTCTTTCCTCAAACTAGTTCTCTTTACATCCCTTCCTCTAGTTCTAATATCACCACCTTAGCTCATTTGTGTACATAAGGAGTTCGTGTTGGAGATAAGAATCCTATCTTCCAGAAGGAGAGTTCCAGCGCCAGACCTTACAGAACACTCGCCACCATAGAAGCCCTCAAGAATAACGGTATACGAGTGAACCGCGCGAAAACAGATTCCATTGTAATGTCTTTCCAGATCACCTCCCCCTCCCCCCATGACCTTCTTGATGTAAGACAGAAGTGTATCCAACACCATCTTCTACCTTTGTGTCATGGTGGACAGGCATCTCACCTCCCTTCATGTCAGGGAGAGACTCAAGTTCACGAAGTAGGCTGTACCACCTGCTCACTTCACGGCTTTAGCTCCAAATTTATAAGGCCGAGTCGTTTGTTGCCAAAGGAATCAGAGCGTCAACTTTAACTGCTCGTGGCTGCAGCATATTCGGTTTGACTCCGGCCTGTGTGTCGACTTTTATTACTGTGGCGGTCCAGTGAAATGAAAGCTTGACCCCTCACCATGATTAGGATAGGTTCGTTACCTCTAGATAACTACCTCTCCCATATGTTAGAGATGACCAGGAAAGAGATCATTAAAAAAATAAGCATCCGATGCTGCTCTATGGCGCAACTTTACTACGGCAGCTCTATAATCTCTCACATAATCCCAACCGAGATCAGGCCCATGAGAACTCCATCCTACAGCGGATCGCCAGAGGCACCACACTGCGGAGGGCCAGGAACAGTGAACGATGAAGGAACTCATTTTCCCTCTATGTTAGAGTTCATAGACCGTTGGCACATTTTTTTTTTTTTTTTTTTGATCTGCTAAAGGGCTAAGTTAACTCAACTCACTCTTCCAGAAGATTTCTCCACCGAGACCTGGGAGATGCCAAAGCACTGTCCTTGGTCGACATCATGGCCGGACTTCAGACTCAGTCTAAACCCTCATTATTATTCGCCACCAGCAGAGAAGTCCCTACTCACTCGTATCCATAAAGACGGCGAGTGATCACCATCACGCACATAGTGGATCCACTATAAAAATGCTCATATGACAATAAAAGGATTATATGTTAGTGTATCCATATATATTTATTCTATTACTCTAGAGTCAAGGAGACAAGTTATAAATAGTAGTCTAAGTAGTACACAGTATGTCATAGAATTTTGTATCTCTCACTCTTATAATTAACATCCTATAACTTAGGAAAATTCTAGTTCAACTTTTAACTTAATTATTATTTTTGATTTTTGCGTAGAATAAGGACAAAAGATTTTTTTTTGTATTAAATGAGTTTAGTTGTACAAAATATTTCAAAAGACAACAGTCACTTCCAGTAAAGTAAACCCAAAAAATGTTGCTTAGGATAAATTAAGTCAGATTCTTTTTTAGTGTCTCTGAAAACCTTTAAATACAAATTTTGATATAAATAAAAAATTAAAAATTTTTAGGCTATTTGGGGAATAATTTTTTCTTCCGATGTCCCGCGTCCATGATCCAGTGTTATCCAAATCTAACGTAACTAAAGCTGGCCTAACGCATATGAATGTCTTTCAGATTTTATACTCTTTTATGGCATAAAAGGAAGTTTCAAATAAAATAAAATTTCTTCAACGTTTTATTTTATATCTCCGGTTCTAATTTGTTTACGATGATACAGTTTGCATCAGTTCGTGCAGTTTAGATGGTGCTTAGCCTCTGTTAAGTTCCTTGCATATTGGTGGCATCGTCCTGAAGTTATTGCAATTTTTATGTTTTCTAGTCGACATAATTATTAAATGACTACCTTTTTAATTTCATTTAACATATATATAAATGTTAAGCTTATATATAAATATATATAAATGTTAACATATATATAAAAAAGCTTTTCAGCTGACAGGATTACTAACTCCATAAAATCATTCTTGGTATCAATATTGATCCTATAACAATTTAGCATGGAATAAATGGCAAAGAGCACAATGGGATTCAGTGGTGTTAAGCATTCCCACAGTGAATAACATAAAAATATCTGTTCTGTGTAAACGATGGATCTTATTAAATTAGTTTTAGTAAAATAAATTAAAGAACATTAAATTATGCGTCAAATGAGTATAATAAAGTAATAATTTGGTCAAGTGGTATTGTCGTAAACCTCCTAATCTGATTGGATATTGACTTCAAAAAAGAGCTTTTGGAATTAGGCGTAACCGAAGCAGATGGTTTATGACAATACCACTTTTTTAATAAGATCCACCGTTTAGGACTGATAGGTGAACAAAAGAAGAAAAAAAAACTATTAGAACGAAAATGTCTAATTCATTACTTGATACAACTAACTAGTGGCTTAGTAACCATTAAGTTTAATTTAGGACGCCAGAAATGTGTTTCTGTATTATTTTTGGATTCATGTATAGTTCTAAACCTTTTTTTTTTTGACAAAATTTAAAATAAACTTGGATTTTTTGGTTTTTGACGACTTATGGTACCAGAGTTGGGCAGTAGTTAACTACATTTGTATCTAAGCACAGTTACAGGTAATTGGAAAGTATCTGCGGATACAGTTCCTTTTTGCAAGTACAGTTCTGTACTTGTAACTCACTTGTACAGATAATGTAGTTGGAAAAAGTAACTGTAAACACTTTCCTCAACTAGTACTTGGAACTGTAGCTGTGAGTATTTAAGAAACAATTTCTGATTTCTACCATATACAGAAAGGTCCATTAACATGTTTCAAGAGATGATGATAATGATAATGCTATCGATATTAAGTTCGTGAATCGACTTATCTGATTTATAATATTTAGGGGTCCTTTTATGTATTTTAGGAGACGGAAAAAATGAAGATGCTGTCGATTTTATGATAGCATGTTCGCCTATCGATTTATGTTAATATTTCCGATTTTTGACATATTAGGGTCCCCTTTCATGTTTTCAGTAGTGCAGAGAACGAAAATAGAATCGATTTTATGATCGGGCAAATAAAAATAGATTTATTGATTACCAATATGAATATCACAATGGTACTCATTCGACGAAGAATTTAATGCTTTTCAATTTCGTACACAACTATTTCGCTAGGATGTACCGTTTAGAAGTTATTTGCGAAAAACAAAAAAAATTATTATAACCTAATGCGTTACCTCATTAAATTAATTACTTTATTACTAAGAGGTATAGAACCACCAGGAATGTGTTCCCACTTTAAGTATAATAAAAACAAATTTCTAAAATTATTTGTATATGTATGTTCAACGAAATGGATTTCTTGCATCGGGCGTATGTACTATATAGTTGATTGATGTTTTAAGTACACACTAGAAATGGACACATTCGAAGTTTCTCGGTCTCAGTTTCAAACAATACAAAGTGTAATATGAAACCATTTGTAGTTTTTGGACTTATAAAATAGAATAAATTGATTTTTTATTATAATATCGAATTTTCAATACATCCTTTCTCTACCGATATGAGCATGAGTAATTGATTATATATAACTTGTGCTCTATATATTTGATCCTAATGAATTCACAATGAAGTGATTTAATCAGATACCACTCTCGAAATCTAGAAGGAAGAGAAAATCGATCATCAACAAATTCCAATCATTGGAAACAATTTCCCTATCTTTAGGTCAAGGTATGCTTAAGAGCCTAGTTGTTGTGAAGAAAAATTTGGCCGCATTTCCTGTCCAACGGCCAGACAGACACATGAATGACAGGATAAGTCTGTTCTCTGTTCCTCTGAACGGTAGGAACTCTAAAAGTAAAACACTTTCTTCGTAACGATTTTGGCTAAGTTACTCCGACGCTATTCTAAACAGTATATAGATTTTATTACTTCCGTTGGTTATTTTTTTTAATGAGTTGTTAGTTTTATCGATAGTGAATGAATCCTAACAATAGTCAAAAACTAAGAATAAGTTTTATTACCAAACTTGACTACTCAGACTAAAACAATATATCACTGGTACGGAGTATTATCGTTACTAATAGTATAAGAGCCGGGAAGAAAAAAAGGCAGTTATCTCACCCCAATTTTTGATTACTTTAATGAAAACTATGTATAATTACTACTCAAAATTGATGGGTCTGCCAATATAGCGTGGGGGAATAAAAATTGGCGGCTGTTTCAAAACCTTAAAAAAACATTAATTTTTCATTCGGAGCTCTATATCTTAAAAACTACCTGTTGGTAATTATCTAAATCTAAGAGAACATTATTTAAAGAAGAGTAAATTTGCTGAAATATTAGCCCTAAAAGAGCTATTTACGTCCAATACTTTTTAGTCTCGAGATATAACATTTTAAAAAGTAAAATTTCTTAAAAATCTTCTGAAAGATTAGTAGTTAGATAATTTATTTTGAGAAATCTATATCTCAGGAACTATGAGATGTACAAATGTCTATTAGCACTCAAATTAAAGCTAG
>NW_027112495.1:838844-839187 GCF_000696795.3 Halyomorpha halys
CTTTTTAAAAAGCTATATCTCGAAAACTATTTAACGTAAATAACTCTATTAGGGCTCATATTTGAGCAAATTTGCTCTTCATTAAATGACGTTCTCTTAGGTTTTCTTGTGTTGTTTCTACTTTTTGAGATATAGAGCTCCGAATGAAAAATTAGTTTTTTTTATCGCTTTGAAATACCCGCCATTTTTTATTCCCCCTACCTCTACTTGGCAGACTCATTAATTTTGATTAGTAATTATACATAGTTTTCATTAAAGTAATCAAAAATTGGAGTGAGATAACTGCCTTTTTTCTCCTCTTCGTCTTGTACTATAACAGGACTTGAGGGGACACGGGCATCTC
>NW_027112495.1:839237-846866 GCF_000696795.3 Halyomorpha halys
TTCATTAAAGTAATCAAAAATTGGAGTGAGATAACTGCCTTTTTTCTCCTCTTCGTCTTGTACTATAACAGGACTTGAGGGGACACGGGCATCTCGTAGCTTACTTGATCTTTGAGAGAAACCAAAATATATCTCCTAGAATTTGATGATAATGTTTTTGTGAATCGAGGAATTATAATATTAAAAACGTGTTGTTTAGGTAAGAAAGTTTATTACAAATTTCAAATTTTACAAACAGTTCAAGAGAGCAAGGAGCTTCCGTTACGAACAACTATAAATCAATTTATTTTAGCAAATATCATGAAAACTACTATTCCTACGAAGGTAATGGTCATAAACTACTTTATAGTACATTAAACCTAGCTTTAATTTGATTGCTGATAGACATCTGTACATAGTTCCTGAGATATACATTTATTTCTTCTTTTCCTCTGTTCTTTCCTTTTAAATTTTTTTTTTTCATAAGCTCCATTAGTAATTTAACTAATTCTTTATAGATTCTTTACACTGTATTATTTATTTATTACTCACATTTATATGTATATAAATAATAATGTTATCAATCTACTACTGTCTTTGTCCATAGTTATTAATTACCTTTTTTCTCTCTAAATGATGGTTGTTGTCTTTTTGTTTTTATAGCCTTGATGAAGACCTGAAAATCAGATCGAAACGTCGGCATAAATAAATATTTTTTTGTTTATTTATGTTGTTTTGTTGCTGACCGCACCCCCGGATCATCTTCTCCAATCAGTAATGTACGGTCAACTATCTACACCTCATCCTTCCTGATATAGATTTCTCAAAATAAATTAACTAACTAACGATATTTCAGTACATTTTTATAAAATGTTTATAATTTATATCTCAAAATCCATTTGACGTACAGATGTCTATTAGCACTCAAATTAAAGCTAGTTTAATGAGCTATAAAGTAGTTTATGATGTTTATCTTTGTAGGAGTAATAGTTTACATGAAATTCGCTAAAATAATTTGATTTACAGTTGTTCGGACATTTTAAGAAATTTCGCTTTTTAAAAGGTTAAATCTCGAGAACTATTGGCCGTAAATAGCTCTATTAGGGGTAACTAATATTTCAGTAAATTTGCTCTTCTTTAAATAATGTTCTTTTAGATTTTTCACTGTTGTTGGTAGTTTTTAAGATATAGAGCTCCGAATGAAAAATTAATGTTTTTTTAGAATTTTGAAACAGCCTCCATTTTTTATTCCCCCTACCTATACTTGGCAGAACCATCAGTTTTGACTAGTAATTATACATAGTTTTCATTGATGTAATAAAAAATTGGGGTAAGACAACTGCCTTTTTCCTCCTCTTGGGCTCTTGTACTTCAGAATGCCTGACCACCCAAACCCACTTGTTTCATAACTTGCTCTCTCTTCAATTCCTGACAAACCTTCTAAGATATCCTCCAATCCTCCAAAAAGAAGGTAGTCTCGAGATCTTCTAACATAGAAATGTTACTGGAATTCTACCAATGGTTATGTTCTCTATAAGTCAGTATCACGTTATTCTAACGTGATTCACAGTTATTTATTGATATACAATTATAAATTTCAATAAATTAATAGAGAAAAACAAAATAATTTTTACTTAAATTATAAAAAGAAAAAAGAATAATTTAAAATAGTTTTTTTCCTATATCTGTTTCCTATCCCATGCTTTCTGCTTTTTGTCTTATCATGAAATTTCTCAATGTTTCTTTGATACCTTTTGGGTAAAAGATAGTTCAGATAAACGACGTCGAAAGTAGGATTGGATTACAAAATCTTTCATTATCTGAGGCGCATTTTAAAAACATTTTATAAGAGAGAATGTTTGGAAAATTAAATATCCCTCTACTATGAAAATGCATTATAGGTACAGTGAAAGTTCACCCTACAAAAACCTCTCACAAGGGACAATTTTCAAATGTCCTTTTCTGATCCTTTTGCAATGGATACCTTGGAAGCGGAAAGCCACATTTTTGTCGCCCAGTGATAACTTTACCCATCTAAACAGACAGTTACAAAATGTTCCAAACTGAGAAAACTATATATAATATTTCTTATGTATTGATCTAAATACATTCGCAGATTTAAATATACCTATTTTCGTGATCCTTTGTATTACAAAAACTTTTATTTTATAATTAACAAATACGTAATCCGTCATCACAACATAGAAATTAATCCTTTTAATTCTACAACGCAGTATTTTCAGTTTAATCATGGATTTATTCTGAATTGTAAAATAAAACACACTTTAGAATTGGATTTTTTAATTTACGAAGTGTTAACTAACGTTTGGGTCTTTTGTTCCTTCGGCGGTTTTGCTCATCATGCTTTACTTTAAACGCTTTAAGCCCCATATACCTCCGTCGATTTTATTCTATCAAATTAAATCGTGAAAAACTACGCCACACATATTTCGCAACATAAAAGAAAAAAATTAAGATGTTAAATTTCAATAAAAAAATAATAAAATATTTTCTAAGCGGAAGTCAGACGAGAAATTTAAAATCGTAAGGACTCACAATATTTCGATAACAGGGTAGGCTTATTGTAGCCAAATGGTGATAATGTCGTCTGGGAAAAGACGTGTGTTTCATTGTGCGACTGGAGGTGTAATTATCGACTAACCCGTACTTCAGTGATTTCAAAAACCCCATTTCTTGACCGATCATCCAAGCTAAAACTTGGATTAAAATTCTCTAATGGGTTGTTAGAGCGCTTTAGAACCCGCCATAACAAGTTTATTTTTTAAATATGTTTATGTATTAAATTTAAAAAATATAATGTATACAATAAGAATACAATATTAAAATAATAAATAAACTTCGTTCATCCAAATTAATAAAAACTTGCTTTGATACATCTATAATAATAAACAAATATCCCTTCTCAATAGATAATCCACGACAACGGTCAAATCATCTCACCGTTGTGAAGAGATTTCACTGTTTATAGGAATTACGTTTTTGCGTCCAATCCCATGAAACCGACACATATACACAGAGAATCGGAATAGATTTCAGAGAAAATTCGACTCATTTGCCAAGATAGGACTTTTAAGAAATTTCCATACTGGGGGAAAACCAGATCTAGCTTACCCAATCTGTTATTATTATCATAAGAAATAATTTACTGATTAGGTGTTTATTATTCGTGATACAGGAAGAAAAACTCGTTGATTAATATAGCCAAAAATAATTAACATAATAGAACGATTTCATAGAACTTTAGTGCAAAAGTATATAAGTCCATTATTCATAAGTAATTTATTTTGTAGATATACAATGTACTCTATAAATCGTGCTTTAGAAGTATATAAATAACAAGAGATTTCTAGTGTATTCTCACTCCTATCGTATAACAGATCCTATCGTATATAACATCATTCACTAGTTTTACAAAAGTTTTAGGAATCGCCTAATATAAAATTCAGGATTTCCAAGTCTAGAACTATGGTTAACTGCATCCAAGAATTATTTTCTGCTCTTTGAGACAGAGCACTCTGCCAAACCTTGAACTTGCACAAACAACTCATTATTTACAAAGACATTATAGCATATTTACTCCTTTCTTGAGTTTAACGCCCTTAGTTTTCCCATCGGGAAAGGATGGGCGAGATTTTGTTGGAAACCTTCCGATCTGGCCTGACTTCAAGGCACAGGCCCCTATCTCAATTGGTCCTAATTACTCTAGGCACAATGTTGAGCTTATCTAATCGGGGAAAAGATCTCTAGTAAAGTTTTATAAAATGTGTTAATAAATTATTAAGTGTAATAATAAATAACCCTGCTGCTTACGATAAGTACTTTGCCAAATTGTTCATCCATTCATCCAAATAGTGACTGCCAACCATATTGCCGAAATTCTGTAATTAGAAAAATTATATTGTGGAAAGAGAAGAATAAAAAAAAAAATTCAAATCATCTTTCAAGAATTGATCAAAAAACACTCAGTTTAGAGTAGACCATTGAAAAATTAATCGCTGAATAACTCTCACAAATTATTTTTTAAATTGTTTATTTCGTAATTTTAATTGAATCTTATTTGTTAAAGGATTATTCTCAATATGAAGTTTGATAATTGGTGAACTGATTATTTTACCAAATATTTTTTATAAATTTGACGAGTTAATTTAAGTTCATTTTAGACGGTCAAGACAGAATGTCTTCACGGTAACTGGCATATATGTAATTTAAGCAGTTGCTACGAAAGTTGCAGGCGTGGCTGTAAATGTGCTGCTACACGTTTGCAAAACTTTGGCAAAATCGCGTATGGTTCGTTTATTTCCACTGGCCTTCTACGACACTGTATGTTAAATATTATATTTTTTATATATCTTTGGCCTTCTAGTTATATCTATTTTATATATTACTACTCTCATTTCCATAAGTATGTTTTCAATTTGAAAAAAAAATTTCCTTTTATCTTCTTACGTTGATTATTAAATCCTCTCATTGTTGATATCTGTCCATTTTTTATTACTAATAAAAATGTGAGATGGTAAATTATTTCAAACAAACAAAACTTAAGATACTTCAGAAGAGACCATTCTGAAAACTCGGCATTTAAATCCTGTCAAATTATTTCAATGAGTCTTGCTGATGCTTAAAGACCATTAAATTTTACATTGATATACCGAGTTTAATCAAAATCGTCAGAACCGTTTTTGATAAAATCGGAAAAATGTGTATAATCAGTTACATGTAAAATCACTTCTGATTGGTCAATTTTAACGAAAAAGTTGCTGTAACATCTTAAGCATACATCTGCCCTAATTATAAAATTTCAGGTTCCTACAACTTTTCTTCTCTAAGCTGGCTTGTTCACACACACATTTTGCAAAACTCAGATGACCTTTAAAACGTATATTTCCGTTGAAAACTTGATTAGAAATTTTTCGCTAACAGAATACTTCCTCTTACTATATATTCCAAACACAGGTAGATGAAAATAATTTGTTTAATGGTATCAATTTACAAAAAAGTTCATTCTGAATAAGATTGTTATTGCTTTCAAAAAAGAAGAATTTTTTTTGCAATTGGACAATGTGACCTCTAATAAGGATATATTCTTTACATTCAATAGTTCCCAAGACAGTTTTTCAAAAACCAATATTTTTTTCCAATAACCAGAAATCAAAATATTTGGTCAATTTATATAGGTAAAAATCGTGCTAGCTACTCCTAGAAAGATAATAATGAAACTACTTTCGGGTCCATGAATCAAGCTATAATTTGAATGCTAAAAGCTGTCTAAGTCTCATAGTACCTGACATATTTTTTTAATTTATTATTATTATGACAACATAACAATCTTTTTTAGCATGAAATTGATTGTAAATTGATACACCTTTTCTTTTTTTTTTTACTTTTGATAAAAAAAAATAAGATAAAATCAAGATGGGATTAAAAATGACTCATTTTGCTCACATAGATTTTTCTGAACTGTTAGTACATGAAAATGATACCAAAAACTAGCAAAAAAATTTAATCATGTCTTTGAGGGGATTAGTTGCACCCATCACCTATTTTTTACATACACCTCTTCTACTATTAGGACCACCACTGTTATTAAAAGGATTACTGATGTATTTTTAAGAACTTAGTTATATTTGGCTAACTTAGGAATTTCAATTGGAATAGTAATAATGGAGATTCTTGTTGTTGTCTAGTGGGTGAGCAAGGAATTACAGTAAACAAGGGAGTTGGCCAACAGTAGCATATTTGCACAACATCCATGCTTAGATATAAGACAAATTTATAATAAATCTAATAAAGAATATAAATAGACAGTCAAGTTTTATCAAAGTTTTTATTTACAATTTAACTTCAAATTAAAATATGTCTCAACATAAATAACTTATATATTTCAATTATAGAAATAATTGAAACAAAATATTAAGTTAATATTCATTAATATTATACAAACTCTTTGTTAAGACAAATTATGATTTAATAATAAAAAGCAAAGTATTTAGAAACTTCAGACTTTAGTTTATGTTTCATAATGGTTGCATGCTGTTTTGCAAGACTTAATTGCTAATGATAAAAAAAAAAAATAAATAAACAAGATTTGGTATAATAGATGTTAAAACATAAAAAACAGCATTTTTTAAAAAGCTCATTAGTTAAGAAAAATTATATTTGGCTTAAAGTAGTATCAGAGGCTGTTGCAGTTGTCGTTGCCTGTGCCTCCATTCAGATAAGTCATGCAATATTGGTCTCCCAAAATGGTTATGTAATTCCCGAAATGAGATTCTGAAAAAACAGATAGAGAGTAAAATTAGTATTATATTAAGAAATCTCTAATGTAATATTAAGCTAAGTAGCAAAGCACTCCAGGATCAGTATGGATTCAATTCCATAATGAAAAACTAATCTAACTTGATGACAACTTGAAGTATTATAACAAATAAAAAAATTGGAATGAAGCAACTAACTTATGTTGTCGCTGACCATCATGGTCTGTCCTGCCTGGTGCAGAACGAATGCTATGTGAGCGGTTGTGGGAGGCTGGTGGATTGCGATTGAATGGGTTATGGCGAACCCTTGGAGGAGCTACAGGTGTTCCATTACTGTTTGCATCATCATTTGGAAGAGGAACATTTACTAAAAAGACAATAGATTACGATTATTATACATATCACTGACTATAGTTACATGGTGATAGACTTTATTGGTATTTCTAAAATTCAAACTGTACAAAGATGAATACCATAAATGAAAAAAATATGTATATTGATAATCATTTAAACTATACTTCTTTTTTAAAAGATTAAAATCACAACTGAAACTTCTTTATTTTTTATTCTATCTTCGAAATGATGACTACTTAATATATTACTGGCCTTGATAACTTTACAAAATCTTTGTTTCAAATTAAAACTTTACAAACAATTGTTTTCCTAAACTAAAATGATGAAATATTCATATTCATATTTATCTATTAAACATTGCAATTAACCTATAAAAATAAGGAATTTTCCTCTAAATTTATATTTTAATTTTCTGATTAATATTTTTTAAGATTTTTTTTTTTTACAGAACTTATTTATGTATTTACTAAAAGCTTATTTATAGTATTTAAATCGTTAATAAGCTTTCAGACAACCAGAAAAGTTTTAATATTTAAAAAATAGATATGAAAATTATGAATGGCTAAACACCATGTAGTAAACTGGAAAACCATCACCCAAGAAGAAAGTGAAGGAAGATAGCTGGTGGAGATGGCTAAGGATCTACAAGGTCTATAGGCCAACAAGAAAAAAATATATATACTAATAGGTGTAGTATATTATATAATTAGTACTTTATATATTTTAAAGTATGAGAGTGGGGTGGCTCAGCGGTACGGTATTTAGCTAACTCCATGGACCTTTTTTCCAAGGTTTGAATCCGAATGTGGCAGATAGTTATTTATTCTGTCACAATAGCCGTGAGTGTACCCTTTGAGTTCAGGAAGGCTCACTCAGCCTCAAAAGGTGGGGACACATAATTGGGGGAAAAATCAAGCAGTTGTGCTATTGACCAAATCACCTCCTTGCACAACCGTTGGTCTAGTAACATTACTTTACAAAGTACTGGGGTTGTAACATTCATGGGTTGTAATTATACAAT
>NW_027112495.1:846916-852997 GCF_000696795.3 Halyomorpha halys
TATGAAGTCTAATTAATTTTAAACACCCTAATAAAATTAATTAATTTAATAAAATACTAATTCAACAAGAATTGTAAGACCTTTAACACATATTTTAGCAAATCAATATGGATCACATTATCAAAAAAATAATAATAAAAGAAAACAAAATAGTCCAAGTAATACTAGCAATTTGCTAAATAAACCAACTCACAGATATTAATGGTAATAGATACTTATCTAGTTAACTATTCATCTATTATAGATAGCAGATGCTATATTTCGAGCATAAACATCCTAGATTTATCTCAATTTCAATTTAGTTTTTATACAGATTTAATTTGATTAAAATATTACTAGTTTATTGAGGTGTTTAAATCCATACCATACCAAGTGGTCCAAAATAAATTGAGTTGGTTTCTTCAACATTTTTATTATTATTTTTTTTTTTTATACTTTGTATGTTGATTCACCAAGTTTCTAGAGATAAAAACAATTGGAATCGTTTTTCTTAAATCATTTATAAACGGTGACTTTTTTTTTCCCTTTCCAATAAGGGATGATATGCAGTTTTGCAAGTCATTGAAAAACTATAAACCTTATAAACAAATGCTATTTTAAAGGTGAGGTTTTAAGCTTAAAAAAACTTTTCCTTAGTATATTCAATGTAATCTTACTACAAATATGATAAAAATTAACCTGAATTTTATAACTAAAATTTTTAAAAATTCCAATTTCACCTCTATTGCCTAACAGGTGAGGTTATAACTAAATAAATATGTAGGTTTTGGATTTCTCGCCATTGAAGCTTGTTTTGTGAACTAGTACTAAAACGAAAACTGGGAAGGGTGGAGAATCACGATTAAATTATATAAGATGTTAAGAAGAAATAACAAAAATCTTATGTCCAAACATTGGCTTAAAATGAAAAATAAGTTTCACTTATTAATGCGTTTATATCACTTACCACATTCCCCAACCAACTTCTTATAATACATAAATTTTAAAATTTTATTTTTATCCTGTAACAGGATACTAATTTTGTATCATAGTTATGCGGAATAAAAGTAATAAATTTTAATAAAACTTCTGGCCAAATTATTATAGCATCCCCAAAAAGAATGTTTAAAATAACACAAAACATTATGTGATAAACTAATAAAACAATTTCATATTTAAATACATAAGGATGATTGACTGTAAATTAATTTGAAGGAGATATCATGACTGTAGTCAAGAAGGAAGAAACAATTGTAATAACTATTTATTTATTTTCTGCAGATGTTTCAACGCATGTTGGAGGTCCATCAGGGTGATTAGGTGGGAGTGTAAACAGGGACCCCTACAATCACAGTTCAACGAAGAATTCAACTTTTTTGAAGAATTCAAATGAAGTTAACTGTCATTTGATGGGTCTCTGTTTACAATCCCTCCTAACAGCCCTGATGAAGACCTACAATCTAGATCGAAATGCTGGCAGAGAATACATAAATAGTTATTACTTTATCTTCCTTCTTGACCGAAACCCTGACCATCTCTTTTAAATTTATATTCAATATACTCATAGAAAACCTAAGTTCTACTATGGCCAGTCTTTCAAAGGCTAGTTTATTTAGTTCTTAGCAAATCAGAAGCTTTATAAAAAAAATAACATTGTTTTATGTTTTAAAACAATTTACCTTCCATTTCATCAAGTTGCCTTTGTAGTTCAGTAACCATTAGTTTAATATAATCAAAACTGGCACATGCTAATGCTTTCATCCACTGTTCCATGGAGTCTTGAGATTCAGCTTCAAGGATATAGGTTCTATTTCCTTGGCCATGAAATACAATTTTGAAACCGAATTGACCTTCATCTTCAGCCAACTCTGAAGAAAAGTTAATAGGTTAAGGTGTACCCATGAACATGTCAGATTGTCAGATGTAAACATAATAAAGAAAAACATACCTATTGTGCACCCTTCTAAGATAATAACACCAATGGGTTCTTTATCTGATCTCTTCTCAAAATAGAACAATAAATTTCCTTTTAAAACAAAATACCTCTTCTGAAAAGCTTTATTAACTTCCCCTCTTTTGACAAGCCAACCTTCCTTATCTATACCAGTAGGAGACGTTGCAAAAGCTGCAAGATTTTTCTCATTAATTTTCATTATGATGAACAATCAAAACATATTTTAAACTAAAACTAAGAATAATGCAAGAATAATGTCAAGACTGTAGCATCTAGTTAATTGATAACAGTCATAACCAAAATGACTATAAGGTTATACTGCTGTATCAGTTCATTTTGTATGATGTTATGACAAACGCATATATATTTAGAGACCAACTCCATAAATGAACATATTCACCCTATCGGTTATTTTATTTCATACAATGTTTATCATATTTTACATGTATTCTTTAAAACTGTAAATTAAGTTATCCAGGTAAACAAGAAATAAAGAGAAGGTTACGGTACGGTTCTCCAGGATTCATATCTTTTATCATTCTGATAGCCTTTATCTTAAAGTTTGGCTTAAGGTGATATGTCAAAACCTTAATAAATATAGTTATTCATTTAATTCTGCTAAAAAATTATAGGCTGGAAAATGGAGGAAGGTATGACTTCTCATTCTCCATGCCCAATGGCAACGCCAAATATGAAATTAGAAAATCTTATAAAAGCAGCACTTAACACCACAACTTTAAAGAGAACTGGACAAAGTGGAGGTGGTTGCATTAATCAAGGAGAAGCGTATATCACTGACACTGCACAGTTTTTGTGAAAAGCAATTCAAAACCAAAGGTTTGTTGGGAAGGATTGTCATTTTTGAACATTATTTTGTTACTTTGTTAATTATCCTATTATACTTTAACTTTAGGCCAAGTTGATGTTTGAAGGAGAAAGTGAAGGTTTGAAAGCTTTAGCTGGCACAGGTATTGTTACTGTGCCACAGCCAATTACAGTCCTGGAAAATCCTGATGGTGGAGCATGTTTGGTCATGGAATTCATTGAAATGAAAGGCTTGCGAAGTTTAGCCCATAAGCTTGGCGATGAAATAGCAAAAATGCACATGCAAAACGTCAACCTAGAAAATCGATCCAACCGTATCTCAGAAAAGCCTCAAATGGAATATATTCCTCAGTTTGGGTTTCATACAACTACTTGTTGTGGGTATATTCCCCAAGAAAATGAGTGGAATGAAGACTGGGTGGTAATAAATTTTTTTATGATGATTTATTTTTTTTTTTATCTATGTTATGAAAATAATTATTTTCTCATTTTCCAGTTAGATGTTCTTTTATCTTACTTTTATTTTATTCTCAAATAAATGATTTTAAGAAAACTATTAATTTGGCACTCTAAATTATGATTCATAAATGATTAAAGTGTTTATCTAAAAGAGTTTAGAACTACAATTATTAATATGGTTTGGCCAAAATTTCATTTGAAAATTAAAAATAATTTCTGGTTTGTTTTAATATTGCATCGAATATTCCTAGGTGTTCGACTGTTCTAATTTTTCAAAATTAATATGAGAAAATTTAAAACCTATTGATTAATATTTGATTTAATAATGCTGTTTTTTTTCTAAATATTTTTCAGGCCTTTTTCGCTCAAAATCGATTAGATTACCAGTTTAGACTTCTTGAGAGAGAGGTATTGATATTTCACTTAGCATGAAAATTCAACTATAATTTATCTTGAGAAGTTTTAAGTTTTATTATTAGTTTTATTTTCATAACTTATTTATGGCTTGTATTACAGAGAGCTGCTACTTCCAAAGTTTAGGTTTTGCCTTTTAAAGGTACCTGCAATCAACACTCATGTAAATAAGATAATATAACATACAAGGCTTGGTTAAACTATTTGATTTAAATTACCTAAAATCATTTGGAAATAATCTGAGTCAGTTGATTTGTAGAAAAGCCATTCTCATGTTATGGAACTTATTTCTTAGTACGTTTTAATGAATTTCATACCCATGAAAGTATATATTTTTAAGCTTTTGTTGCGTAATTGAAACTTCCCACACATCATCCACAAAGTTGTTATTTTAACATCTCCTGTATAGTGATAATCCATCTTGGGGATTTGATCATATCTCCATTTTCATCATTTCCCTGTGCCATATATAAGGATCTAGGAATGAAAAATTAAAATGTAATGGGATTAGGTTAGGACATAATCAACCTCCAATATTGGAGATAAGAGAAATTAAGGACTTGGGTGGTCTATAACAGCCATTGGTAGTTTTTATGAAAAGGAATGTCTGTTAACAATTTGAAAAGCAAAGTCCTGATTATCTCACCGAGGGGTAAAAAAAATTTTCAAATACTATCAAATGGGGAGGTTCTAGAGGTAGTACACGAGTATTGCCAGAGATAGTAGCCGTAAACTACTTGGGAACCATAATAAATAAGTCTGGTAGGATTAATTGAGAAATGGCTTATAGAATTTTTTAAAATTTTATTTATTGTTATTTACAACTGTTTAAAATTATTTACAACAAGTAAAATTGCTATTGGATATAAAATAACATGTGGAGAATCTACCCATTGACAGAACTCCAACTTATAGAATTTAAAGAGGAATGAGGTATGATACTACCAGATCAATAATAGCATTGGACACTATGAAGTACGGAGAGGTGTAAAAATGCATACCGACAAGACCAAACTTCCAATGCAGTGGTACAACAGAGGTGAGAGCCAGGTGATACTCAACCAATATGTCAGTGGAACCCACAGAATGAGTCTTGACCTTCCCAATGGGACTAAAATAAGTTGGTACCCTAAAAGTTGGTTTCTTTGTGCCAGATTTTTTTTTTTTTATATTTACAGTTTTGGTCCAATAAGTCTTGAATGTATGCCTCAGCTTCCTCAAAGAATAAGTGAAAGAGAAAACTGCTAGTTTACGTTGTTTTGACATATATAATTTTTACTCTCACTTACCTATAAATAGAATGTATAGTAAGATAAAGTATTGCAATTGTAAAAAATTTCAAATTTGAGTGTTTATAGAAATACTTGTTTTGAGGTCCCCTCTGGCCAAAAAACCTAGTTTCACAAAATCGTTTGTGTCTGGGAACAGCCTAATTCAACAAAAGTGAAAAAAAATATGAAAAATTTGATGGTATAAAGTGGACCATCAAATTTTTCATATTTTTTTTATTTTCTCAAAAAGGACTATAATGTTTTTTATTAAACTCACCATCTCAATGTAGCATTAAATATTTTTTAATATCAGCTAGATCTTATCTTCATTGAAACAGTTTGACAGGGCTTAAAGAACAAATTTATGAAAAATCTTCCTTTAATAAAATACCTTTAATTTTGTTTATTTGAAAAAAATAAACAGTCCGCTTTGTTAGCAGTAATAAGCAATAAATTAACACAAAATATTAAAGAATTTTATGAATTAATAAAGGGTAGAATAAATATAAATATTTGATTCTGATGTGAAAAGCCTGATCTTAAAACCCGATCCTCGAAATATGAATCTTTATAAAGAAAAATAAAAATTTTTGCCTTCCTTGGTCTTACAATTTTTTTTTTTTTATTTTTCGAAAATCACAAAAATAGTTATAACTCCAACACAATGTAGGGTGGTAAGTGAAAGTTGTGTGATATGCGTGCCAGATATTATTTTTTTAAAAAGTGGAGCAAAGTTTATGGGTGCCTAGAGAGATTTTACCCTGCTTTCTAATATTAATTATAAAATCAAGGGAATCAATAACTGATTTTAAAGCTGTAAAAGAAAAGAAGCAATAAAGACATATCAGAGTAAAATTAGAAATAAAATATGTATGTACATATTTTTGTGTAAAATAGTATGAAAAAGGAGGAAATGAACTTGACATCGTCATTGATGATTTTATTAATATGTTTTAATAACTACAATCATTGATAAAAGTTTCTTATTTAAATTATGCAGTTTATTTTTCAGCGTATAAAAACTATGATTTATACATGCTTCATTTATAAAATACTTTAAACTATATTCAACTATAAATCATCAATCAGAGTGTTTAAGGAAAAATATTCTTAAAACCCTTTAAACCCAAATTGTAAACAATAGAATTATATTTAATTAATTTTATTTTAAAACATTTC
>NW_027112495.1:853062-876590 GCF_000696795.3 Halyomorpha halys
TATTTATAAAAACTTTCATGAAAAAATGTCAACTAATACTTCCATAGAGTTTTATTTGTAATACCAAGGAATTGTAATAAGATGATTGTGTTGAAGAAGTAAGAAAAGAAAGTTTGAAAATGAAGAAGGTTAAAAATAAAGGGCATAATTTCACTAAAATGTATATATGTATAAAATATATTTCTTTGCTTGTAAAATTAATAAAAAATAAAATATTCTTATATTATTTTATCTTTTACAATGTGGGTTTAATGAGTTCCTAAAAATATTTTTCTTCAATATTTTGATTGATAGTTAATAATTAAGAATAAATCCCAGTAAAAAAAGATGTAATAATTTATTATTATAAAGTTGGTCATGATATATTCAACTAATTTCTTTCTAAAATTACAGGTTATTATTTAAATAAATTAAGCTTTTAAATTTATTATGCAATATTTTTTTTAACATGCCTTCTAATTGGACTTATTTAAAATGATTAGAAAGGAGATAGAGAAGCTATCGAAATGTGGTCCAGATTACAAATCATCATTCCAAAATTTTTCAAAGACCAAAGGATCCGCCCTTCCTTGCTACATGGTGACCTGTGGGGAGGAAACGCTGCTCAAACTAAAAGACATCCAGGTATTGTTTTAATTACTAAATACTTGAACTTTGTATTCAATTTTGATGATCAATTAATTTTATTTAATTCACTAACTTTGTTAGTCCAATTTTGATGAAAGTTTCAGATATTTTGGGGGTTGGTCTCACATCAATTTTATCAGATTCCGTCCACTACTTTCACCTACACATGGGTAAACAAATTTTTTTAGGCACACCTATATTTCGAAAACAGCTTATTCGATTTGGCCCTAATTCGGAGAGAAGTTGGGATTTAGTGTGTAAATGAACTAGTGTTAATTTTATTAAATTTCATATTTCATACTCTACTTTGTCATTTGCAAAAATATTTTTATTGACTCACATGTTTCATTAAAAAATTATGAATTGTTTCACTGACAGGATGAACACAAAGGTGGCAGACACACAAACAGACTCAGACTCGACTTAGTTCAAGTAACTAAATTATTTCAATCAGCAAATCTGGTGAGCCCCATCACCAACAGATTGACACAAAATACAGACTACCCCTTTCTGAATGATAAATGCTCCTCAGGCCCCTCTTAAAATACATTACCAGAATGCAAAAAAAGAGGCTACCTTCAACCCATTTTCATTATGAGAACAACTCCCCACATCTATGGGGCTTAGAAGAAAAAAAATCAATTATTTATTAGGTAACTATTTATATACCTATCTACCTAATAAAAATTATGAGGGGGCTTTATTTATAAAATATCTTCAAATGTTACTATGTCCCATTATCCTTCATTTTACAATTTATTTTATTTTATTATATGATTTATGATATAACATTCTTTTTTTAAAAAATATTATTGTGATTACACTTAAACTAAAAAAAAAAGTATTTAGTGGAAATAATATCACCATCTAGAATTAAAAAAAAAAAGATATTTATCATTATTGAAAAATTAATCCTCTATTTTATAGGAAGTAATAGTTAATATTCAGATTATTAACTAATCATAATAATACTTTCTTAAAAAAAATATACTTTTTAAAATATAAATTTTAGCAAACATATAGTAAAATTTATGTGCATAATATTATAATTATTTTTTCAATTATTAAAACAGGTTATAATTAATTTGCTACTAGTAATTTCCTGTGAATTAATTTAACATACTGAATAATAAATAAATAAATAATAATAATAATAAATAAATATTAACATAATGCATGGTTATAAAAATAAATGTGATGATTTGTATTTAGTTTTTCAAACATTTTAGATTAAAAGTAATGAGGTGTAGATAGCTGACTGTAGATTAATGATGGGAGAAGTTTGTTGGGGGGTGCGGTAAGCAATGAACAACATAAATAAACAAAACCATATTTATTTATTTAATGACAACGTTAGATAATGAGCAACTCACTATTTTTCATTGTCTGTCATATTGTTCAATTTATAGATTCAATTTATTTATTTATTTATTTTTTCAGTTTTTTAGACACTACTTGCATATCTTATATTATACATACTTTCTTATCAACATGATATTATATTTCATCTTTCACTGTTTTCAATCTACTACCATCTAATTCCACGATTATCAATCAATTTAATTTTTTTTTTTACTATTCAATTATCAGTTATCAATTTTTTATCATTTATGATTCAATTCACTATTTTGTATAAGTCCAAATTTGTTTGTATACTATTCCTTTTCAATTTTATGTTTCTCTAAATGTTGTTATCTCTTTTGTTCTATAGCCCTGATGAAGACCTGAAACTCAGGTCGAAACGTCGGCATAAAATAAATAAATATGGTTTTGTTTATTTATGTTGTTCTTTGCTGACCGCACCCCCCGACAAACTTCTCCAATAATTAATAGATTAAAAATAATTTTTGGTGGTGGTCAAAAAGACAGGACAAAATAGCAGGAATAACTATTTATTAGTAAGCTATTTGATGACCAATAAATAGTTTTTCTGTTATAATCTCGTACCTTTTTGGCCTCAATCCCAAGCATCACTAATAATCTTCCAATAAAAGCCATTTTCTTAAAACTATTTCTTTGGATTGAAATTTAGTTTAATCTTTTTCATCATATTTCCTTTAGTTATATTTGATCCTGCTGCATTTTATGGCCATCATGAATATGAGCTTGCTATCTCCGGAATGTTTGGTGGTTTCACAAGAAGTTTTTATGATTCTTACCATAAAGTTATACCAAAAACTCCTGGCTTTGAAGGACGACAAAGGCTATACACTCTTTTTCATTACCTAAATCATTGGTATATTTTGCATTTTTCTAATCTCTTCATGATGCATGCTTATTTAGTTCTATGTTCATAGATTTCATTTATTTCTTAGGAATCATTTTGGAGATGGTTACAAGAAATCAACAATGGCTGTCATAAAAAGTTTGTTGAAATGATGTAGTTCTTTCAGGACAATTCCTGACATCTGCTGGCCAGATGATGATTCACCCTGATCATCGATTTGGTGGAATTGGTCCTGATCTATGAGGATATACATTGAAATGAGACGCATTCATTTGACTGAAGTATTGAAGTGATATGTAGGTTGTTAATCAAGCGCTGCAGTAGTGCTTTTGTTTTTATTTAATACAGACAATTTTTTTTTTTTATAGATAATTTAAATTTCAAATTAGTTTGCTTTAAATTACCTGTTGCCTATATGTTTCTAGTAACTATATATTTTTTTAAAATTTAGTTATATATTGCATTTCTTAGTTCAAGAAAAGCTGATCAAAATGGGTGTAAAAGTCCCTACGAGGTCATAAGTAGAGGTTTTTTTTAGTTGCTTATGTCACTGTGCTCAATTGATATGCAGGGTAGATTTCATTTTCAGAACATTTAAATAATGCATTTGATACCACATTCATTGTTGATACATAATTTGAAATTAATGATCGCTGATTTTAATTATTAGTTTGTAGTTATTCTTAAGTAAAACTTTTTTGTTTACAAGCATAGCTTAAAATTATGCTCAACTGAAATGTTCTTGGCCTAAGAACTTTTTTTTTTAAAGTAATTAATGAATGACTTGAATTCGGTATGATCTCTCAATCCATTGTAGCCATCCTAATTTTCTCTTGAAGACATTTTAAAATTTTAGTTACATTTGTAGTTCAAGTTTCTGCTTTGTCATTTTCTACCAAAGTAGAAATAAATACAGAATAGCCTTGTGAAATGTTTGCAATGAAAAAGAAATTGTTTTAATACTTTTTCAAGTTAAAGGTTAATTAAATTTAAAAATAAATAGGTCTAGTTTAACGTTTTAGTCTAGCACAAGTTATCGTACATGACACATTTGTTGAAAGTAGAGTTGTTTTTTGTTTATTCTGTGCTTTAATTATTGTTGTCAGGATGATTAATTTAGCTTACATTTATCTCTCGTTAAGTTAAAAAAATTGTCACTTAAGCTCTGATATATCATAACTCCAAAAAAATTGTTTACATTTAAAAAAAAATAAAATTTAATGCTTCATTCTGAAGGCAAGCTTAAAAGCAAGAAAAGCTTTGTTGAAGATAGAAAAAAATACAGAGGTATCTTACAAAATGATGGTTGAGACGATTTGTCTCTAAAATGTTGCTTTCATTTTTTAAAGTATTAAAATTCTATTGTTGATTTTTTTAGTTAGAATGTATTTCAACTTAAGTGAAATAATAGAAAATAAAAATAGATGTATATCAAAAAAAGATTTTTTTATAAGAGCAAGGTTGTACTTGAGTCAGTTGATGCTGTCTTACTATTTTCTAGTGTGCCATATATAGTAAACTATTTTCAGGAAGGAGAAAAGTTGGGCAATAGAGATAGATCTAGCCTACCAAAAATATTTCTGTGAGGGATAAGTGTTAAGTTGTTAAAAAATGTGGAAGCACGTTTACATTTAGGCATTATATTCATACTTAAATTATGTGTTTTATAAAATAAATTTGTAAGGAAAAATATTTTAATTGAGATAAGTCGCTACACATGCATTTTTGTGGAAAGAGCATAAAAGATTTTTAAAAATAGCTGTCATCTCAAGTGCCTTGAACTGGGAAGTAAATGGCCTACCATTAAAAAAGTCAGACTCATGTTGAATGCCATTACCTCTTGATTTTGATAAAATGAGTTGGCTGTTATTAAAGCAATTAAGTAATTCATTAGTCATATTATTTTGAAATAATTAAAGTTTAAGTTAAGGTCTACACTTACCTCTTTAACTTTCCTTCTTGATTAAAATTGGATGTGAAAAGGGGGAAAGTGGACCATATCCTTCTTCATTTTATAGTCTTAATATAATATTTTCCTTTTATAAATAAGTATAATTTGTATAAATTGTAAGGAAAAAGTTCCCTTGAATTTCTTAAAAATTCAGTTTTATTATTCATTTAACTTATGTAACATTATATCATTATTTTACTCCCTTGACTTTACTAGGAAAAAAAAAAATACTCAGTGAAATTTTGACTAATTTAAAACGTTATTGCTGTTCTGAAACTAAGGGAAACAGGGTTTCTTTTTTTTTACCCCCAAGAGCCGTTCAATTTAAACACTAGAAGAATAAAAGTCATTTATGCTCTTACACCATTTTTGCAAGTGTGCACCAATGCCCACATGGGAACTTTTGTATATTTTTATTTTAACATGAACCAATTGTTAATTTTAAAATTTTTTCTGTTGAGAGAAATAGTATGACATATTTATTGTCAAAGTTTCAAATCTCCTTCTAAAAAATTAAATTATTAATACTTACATAAATTAGGCTTTTAAAATATGTCTGTGTACTTGCTCCGACTTTCCTTAATGTTTTTCTTTGTTTTGTTTTTTAATTTGGATGTAGGAAAACTTTTGCCAGCTAACATAGATTCAGAGATATACTGCTTACCTTTGCACTATGGTCTTGTTTAAGAGTATGTTCAATTAATGTCAATTAAAAATAATTTTCATTTTGATAATATTTCTTAATGAGTTAGTTACAATTTTAAACTGTCACAATTTTTTTTTTTTAATTCTAATGCTGTAAATTGACACATGCTTCTTTATATGTGTGTATATATATATAACAATAGTTTTATATTTAGTTTATAATTACACTTTAATTAGCTAAAATATCTTCAAAGTTTTTATTTAAAGTAAAATCAACATAAGAGGAAAATATATTGCAGTGATAGTTATAACATATAATTTAATGTTATAATGATGTATAACAGCAAACTTGGAAATCATAAAATAGTTTTAAATTTGTTTTCCTAAGTATTACTGTGGCTTGAATAGCACTATGTAGATAAAATGGTTCAGTTTATCTAGAACACCATTGCTTGGTTCAAGGCAACAACTCTTTTATACAGCTTGGAGGTGTAGAACGACTGTTCTTATAATTGTTATACATATTTTGCCACTGAATTGTGCTAGTTAATAGTTGGTAATTTGTTCATTATTATGTTTCATTTATGTAGAATAATTTCACATAGGTAAAACTACTGGTTACTGGATTACAATTTAATGTTTCTTAATCATTTTTATAACCGTTTAGAAGATAATCAAATTCCTTAGCTGGGGTAAATCTGTCAAAACTTACGAATTGAAATATTTTATTGAAACAATTTTTAAAGAAACTCTCAATGGTATTTTTCTTAGCAAAGACAGTATTCTTAGTTTAGTAGAAAAAGTAGTAATTTAAAAAGTTGTCATCGGTTCTTATCCATTGGTCTGATTTGCCATCGTGGCAAATGAACTAATACCATCCTAATGTTTCCATTATTTTAAACAAAAGAATAAATTTTAAAAAAGTTTTTAGATTAACTTTTCTGCTTATATTATTAAATGATAAACGTCCAGTTAGTTATAACACATTTGATACTTTCTTTACAGAGTTAACGTTAAGTATACTTCAATGATACAACTCTCATTTCCCAATATTAACCTGCCAGAACATGTGATCAAAAATAAACCTGAGGTGCACTAAAACTAAAAGGTCTCATATGTACTTGAATTAAAGAAATACACTTTCTAATACTTTTTCCTTACTTGCCCTTACAAGGAACAACAATGAAGGCTTAATACTCATATTCAGTCATAGTTTAGAGGAATAATTCCTTGACTAAACAATTTTTTTTTTGGCCCTATTATGTCAGTCAGTTTGTTTTGTTTGCACCTCCTCTTTAGATGTTAAAGAGTTTTTATTTCATCCCCAGAAGTTAAAAAAAAATTTCTATAAGTAATAAAATAATCTTTATCTTCATTATCTAGTTGAGTATACATGAAATCATTTGAATCTCTGGTCTGGTCTGAATCTGTTTTGCATCCCTCAACTGGATCTTACATTTTTTCATTATTCCCATTTTATTGAGATCGTCTTCTTCTGTTTCAAATTGAGCCCATTGTATTTTTCAATACCACTAGGATTCTCAAAATTGTATATCCGTCTTTCATCTGCCATTTTTTCTGTGAAACCCCAAAGAAAACATCTAGCTTTGATGGTAATAGGTGGGGGCACCGGTGATCTCCACCACTCTGCAAATCAAAAATATTTAAAACAATATGTGATTGCTATTCTACAGGAGAATCTGTCAGGTCCCGAGTGCCCATGGGTTAATACAGCCTGTTAATTTGAAAGTGTCTTACTCATCTACAGTTAGTATTAGACTTAACAACACAAAGATAAAGAATCACTAAGTTTAAAATTGTGTTCCCAAGTTTCTAATTTCAAATAAAACATTATTTATTTATTGCTACTTATTAATTATTTATTTTTTAATTTACATCAGAATTTGTAAAATCAGCAATAATTATGCATTGATTCTCAGCTACTGCAATAATATTGGTCTTGCAAATCAAGGTGAAAGTTTGATATAACTTTTATCACTTGATTGCACCTTGATATTCTGGAGTAGCCACCAATAATAGATGAAAGCCATACTCATGAACCTTATGTCATTTTAAACTCTTGGTAATGAGTATAGGTTTCAATCTATAGTCATTAGGTTATTGCTGTACTGATCAAACACCAGTTTTGACTATTCTCTTCTTTTTTTTTCGGTTGGATCTACAGACATTGTAGATCTTTGGCTGCCCGAACTAGCCAGCCTTCTTCATACCTTACCTGTCTTAGGATACTGCTTTCTAGTTAGTTCTGCATGCAGCTCTTTCGCACCTTTGTTGATTTTGTCTATCTGGTTTTTGACCTCCTGCATGGTCTCTTGCCACATTAATGGCATTCATTATTGTGTAGCGGCGTCCTAATGGATTGCTTCGAGCCACATGTCCTGCCTATTTTAACCTTCTTGCCTTCATATTATGAGATATTGACTGACTAGTCTCTGCAAGCAGTTTACTGTTAGTTCTTTTCCTCCATGTGTTGAGGTTATGATCTCAGATTGCTCCTATAATTGTATGGAGAACTTCCTTTCAAATCTCTCGATTCTGCTTTCTAGAGTATCTTTTAGAACCTAGGTCTCATAGCCGTATATCAGAGCTGGCTTTATCATGGCATTTTACCTCCTTAGCTTCAATTTTTTGGGGATTTCAGTATTCATGACAGGGAGAAGAAGGTTTTTGCTTGTTATACGCTGACCTATCTCAGTTCATTGATAATTTATTGAGGTTATTGTGGAGCAGAGGTAATTGAAACTGTCTTCTTTTGGAAACAACTTGCCATCCACACAGACCATGTTTTTAGGGTGGATTTTTCTGCTTACACTCATATACTTTTTTGTTTTGTCTTCATTTACTTGCAAGCCGATTTCCTCCGCTTCTCTCATTAGAGTCTTTCCATGTCATCTTGGTTACTTCCTAGGAATCCACTAGTGGGTCTAAATCTAGGCCCTGTTATATATTGTGGGACTTTCACATTTAGGACGGGATGCTGTCAGAGTTTGGAGGGTTGAATACTATTCAGGGCATGAGATCCTGGCTGGTCAACATCCCCCTAGTTCCCCTGCCCTCCCCCACCTCTGGTTTTAACCAGTTAGATAAACTTTAGGTAAGTTCTACTAATTAATTAAAAATAGTCAAAAACTGTGAAAGAGGCTCCCAATGAAGTTTTAAACAGAATATAGAAACTAATCTTTTTAATATGAACTAGTATTTTTTAATAATTTTACAAATCAAGTTCAATGAATTTTTATCTTTTCATGGGCAGGGACAGTATATAAGATATGGTTCATATCAAGGTATATATAAGGTTCGAAGTATATAAGAACAAAAATAAACAAAAAAATTATTAACATTTGTATAAGGGGGTCAGAATGATGATGGAGTTAAGTCAAGTTTGTTTTATTTTGAAAAAGTGAATGTTTTTTAAATGCACTTAAATGATAAATATATTATACATACAATATTTAAATAATATTCTTATATATTTATCTTATAACTAAATTTATAAAACATACACTTTCTAACAATAAACCAATCTTGACTTTAATCCCTGTATTTCTAAGCTCCCTCTAACATACTACAACTTCCCAAATGAAACAGATATTCTGAAATTAATAATGTGATAAATAATTGGTAATTTGAAACATTCCTTGTTCCTCTAGTAAATTTATATTGTTATGTGCTATGATTTATCATCGATTCTCAGCTAGGACAATTTTGAAAAGATTATATTGTTGCAATTAGTTTCATCTATTGTGGTAAACTGAAAAATAAAGAAACAAAATAAATATTAAATTGTGATAGATATGCTTATTACTTCTGTTAAATGCTATTTATTGTCCAGGAATATCGAATAAATATTGTTTCTTTTTACTTTTAAAAGTGTGATTTGTTAAATAAAAGGTGACTCAGTCGTCAACTCAAGTTTAAGAAGTTCATTTCACTCATGATTTTCAATAAATAAGTTCTAATAAATTGAGGACTGATTTACCTAGGTGCTTTAGTTACGTATTTATTTTAACTTTGGGTTCTTTGATTTTGTTTTAAATTGTCACCAATCAATACTCTTATTGTTTTAAAAAATTGTACATCATATATGATGAAATGAAAAAAAAAATGTTTATGACAAGAGAGAAAAAAAAAGTATTGGAACGCATGATTTTTTTTTTAAATAAATTTATTTTTAAATTTTTTGAAAATAAAATCTCAACTTTTTAATATGATTAAAACATCTTCAAATTAAATGATTAATGTAATATACTCAAAGTTTAAAGTGAATTGAATGAATTTTAAACTAAGCAATAAAATGAAAAGTAATTTCTGAACCATTTAGTACTCAAAGTATTTTTGAAATTAGATAACAATAGTTCTTAAATATGTGTCTTAAATCAATATATTCAGCTTATATCTTTTCTTTCTAATTAAGTATGCGGCATTTTTTTACTTTGGTTTCAGGTAAATTTTTACTACAACTATAATTTAAATCTCATTAATAGTAAAAGTTTTAAAAACTTAAATAATGAAAATTTACTGTAATAAACTATTCTTGATTAAATAGTATTATATTCCTAAAAATAGTATTATATTCCTAAAAATAGTGTATTTTCTAACTTAAAATTAATGACTCTGATTTAAAAATTCAGTTATTAAACCAGAACTTTTTTTTAACAGGTGAAATAACTTCTGGCCCTAAAAAAGTAAAATTATTTTAAAAAAGATTATGCTTTCAATACTATTTTTTTCCTTACTGTAGGTTTAGGTTTAAGACTAGTCTTAAGTAAAATTATGACTAGAATCTTTCCAATTTCAAAGTAATTGTATTTTATTCATTGGACCATAAAAGCATGCTACAGTGCGTACCAAAGTTTTTTTTAGCAAATTAAAAGGAAAATTGAGGTGTTGAGAACCAGAATGTACCAACCTATCGAGCTGTGATTTTTAGATCAACTGTTAATTAGATTCTAATATAATTTTGTGAAACTACATTAGAACTTTGAAAAATTCTTTCACTGCCAACTTGATATCAAAGACATTAGTCTAATATTGTAAACTGGCTATTCCTCCTATACCCATATCTCGAATCTAGATCCCACGAGATACAATGCTTTAAACACTTCAATTTCAATTTTTACAAAAACGGGGATGGTCCTTTCTGGCTCCCAATTCCTCAAAATTGATCCCTGACATTATCAAATGAATAGTATATTAATTACAAGTTCTCAAATGTATCTTTCAAAATAATTATGAGTAGATAAGTATAAGAATTACTCAGTTACCAGCTATAATTTTGTGTTAAATTTAATTGTTAAGTATTCTGTTAAATTAGTTAAAAGAGCTTTCATTATTTATTGATCTCACGAAGGTCTGTTTCCTTCATTTAAAAAAAATTAAGAAATGTATATTATTATACATTATATTAGATTATAGAAATTAAATTAGATAAGATTGTGTATAGCTACTTTATTTTTTATTCTTGTTAAATGAAATAAATAACAAAAAGTAGTAAATGTAAAAAAAGAATAAATATTTATACTGAATTAGTTATGAAACTAGTTGTGATATAATGTAAAAAAATTGATATTTATAAGAAAAATTATTAATTTTAACTTTTTTTCACTTGATTTTAATCTAATTTTTTTTTGTTTTTTGAAGCAAAAAATTAAGTGTAACAACAAAACCTGTAACTATAATTTATGAATTATCAACCAAACTTTTGAAAAATCACACTATGAAGTTTGAAAAATTTTAGATTAAAAAACCTAATCTATTTAAATAAAAATGTTATGTTCATTTGTTATTTATTTAAAATTTTCGACATTTCTCAACCGATTTACACGTTGTTTTTTTCAAAATGTTCAGTGTCGTCCTTGAAAGGTTCTTAGCTATTGAAATCCTGGATTTACAAAAAGTTATAAATAAAATTAACTATTATTGGAGCATAGCTCAGAATGTATATATTTTTTTCAAGGTTATATACCATTCGATTTGTTTCTTTCTGAAGAATAAGATAAAAATATTACTGATTCCATTATACTCTTTTTTATTGAGAAAAATCATAAGGAGGCAATAAACAAAGTAGATTGACAATATTTTATTTTTTTAGGTAAAAGCATTCATTTTTAGGTTGTCTGAAACCCTTAAATACCACTTTTAAAAGAAATTAAACAATTTTGAATAGATTTATTTGGACTTTTTTTTTTCTCTACCACTGTCCATTATTCATAACTCCTCTGCAATTTATCTAAATCCTATTTTACTACTACTGTTATAAAGCTGAATGTCTGCTCTTTCAACTCATAATAACAACATTTAGACTTTAAAGCCTTATAAGGACAAAATAGTTGTTTCAACTGAAGAAAATCTTTTAAAATATTTTATTTTATATCTCTGGTTCTAATTTGTTTAATTAGATCCGTTTTATGCCATTTAGTATAGTATAGAGCTCAAAACCATTCTTTAGTTTTGTGTAAATTAAATTGGGCCATGTTGAATGTATTATTTTTTAAAAGAAATTGAAGGCTCATTCATATAAGAACAAAATTTGTACAAAACGATTTTTTTCAGAAAATTTGTATTAGGGAGAGTTCCTCAAGATGCTAAAAATGGATATCAACTTTATTCCACTCCTAACAATTGTTAGTTTTTAAAACTGTTATTATTAAATGTTATGTGAAAAATATATTCCCAACAAAACAAAAAAAAAAGAAGTTAAAATTGGACAATTAACAAAGATATAGTATCTGAGCGGCTTATATTTTCGAACATTATGTAATAGAATTTTATTGCCTTGACATAACCATTATAATATGTGAGTAAAGGTTTAATTTCAACTAAATTGATATCAGACTGTCAATTGTGTTCATTCAATCTATACAGAGTACAATCTAAAATCTAACAACAGTAAAACATTGCCAGGTCTGCTAGTTTTTATCAAAACTGAACTAATTGAAGAATGTCAGCTAGAAAATAAAAAACTTATATTAAATTACATTTTATTTTAATTGCCTTCATTCATCATAATTGTATTATTTTATCTAAGATGGTTGGGGATGTGGTCAGTGAAGGACACAAGTAAAAACTGTTTTAATTAGTGACATTTCAGGCCATCATCAGACTCAAAAAGGAAAATGACCATAATCAATAAAAAGAACTCCAGAATAACTAGAAAATAAGAAGATAACAGATAATATAGACACATATACAGTATTGGGAGAAAATATATAGTATAAATATCATTAGAAGATATAAGCAGTATTAGAGAATAAGTAATATTAAAATTATGAAACAAGGAAAGAAAAAGAAAATAATATATACATGAAAAAGTAAATAAGTGTACGAAATGAAAATTGATTAAAAGTTATGAAAAATGAGAAAGAAAATGTATATGTAATTAAATATATAAGTAAAATAACAGAATCAAAGAAGTAAAATAGTTACCTTAAGTGACATAGTCATTGAAAATTTACTAAATTTTTATTATTTATTTTACTTCTTTAATTTAAAATGTTTTGAAGAATTAAAATATAAGCCAATATTTATCAAAAAATATATTGGATAGTTTGTTACTGATTGTAAGGGCTGTTTGTAGCTGAGAGAGTTAAACTACTGCCTCACGACTGTAGTGGGGCAATTCAAATCAGACCTTTATCATTTCTGGTGTCCCACGAAATGAAAACTTGACTCCCAGCCATGGTTAGAGTAGGTTGGTTACCTTTAGATAACCCTCTACCCCCACCCCATGTCAGAAATGACTAGGAAGGGGGTCATATAAAAAAAAAAAAAAAAAAAATGTTACTGATTATAAACAAAAATAAAAAGATGAGATAATTAAGTGGTTCAATATCCAGTTAGACAAATTTAACAACATTAAAACTTATAATAGACAAAGCCATAAACAACATATTTTTCAACCAAGTATCACTAAAAAAAAGTTTCATTGAAGTAATACCTAAATAACTAAGTTAAACTTAAGTTTTGATGACCTGACATTATGCCTTTAATAAACAATGAAATATTAAAGTACTACATGATGTCATACACAAATAGTCAGGGTTCAGTGAAAAAAGCAAAGATTTCAGGAGAGCATATTTCTTACTTAACATGGTCTGTAAATTCTTATATAATGATAAACTTATAAAATGTTTAAATTTTTGAGAATCTGGAACATATTTTTAATGTGTTTCATAAATTTCAACTAAGTATTATCTCCAGTAAAATATATATACTCCAGTAAAATGGTAAAAACATAGAATTCATTGTTTTTAAAGCATATAAAATATAAATCAAAAATAAACAAGTGCATTGCTGCCCTTCTACAACCGGCTGATTTGTCAAAATAGATAGGAACAGAAGAAAAAAATACAAATGACTATGAATTCGTAAATTTATTTTTATAAATGATAACATAATAACTTGAGTTTAATTACAAACATGCTGCTGACTATTTTCAAACTGATTACGCTTCATAACCATCTGGTAAAGCATTGGTGTGTGGGTTGTGGAATAGGGAATGGTTTCCATCTCCCCAAGGAAATTTCTGAAACAGAAAATTTTTAAAATTATTGCATAAATACCATCAATATTAGAATGAAATTTTAAATACTAAAAGATCATTAAATTAAAGAATGTTCGCTTTAATTAAATAGATTTAGGACTATTGGAGTTTTTCCTTTGACTGCACCCAGACCATCTTCCTTTTATTATTTTTGAAATTTATAATAATTTAAAAGTTACAAAACTATTGAAACGTATTACAAAATAGTCTATGATTAATCAATATATCATATCTTATATGATGTAGTTCTGAAAATTTTGTTGGAGAATGAGGGAACTTAATAAAAATGGGAAGGAAATCATTAAAAAAATTAAATTAAATCATTAGATTTGAAGGTTCTATCAATGAAGACCAGGATTGAGGAACGTCAGTTAAAATGGTTTCAACACATGTAGACGCTTGAGTAAGGCCATTAGCAGTACGACTTGTTTGCAGAGCATAAATCACATTCAATGAATTCACTGCAAAAAACGTCGAAAGACGATGAATTTGTTAGTGATGGAATGAAACTAACAAAAAAAAAATGGATAAAGGAAAGGTGAGCTCTACACTAAAAGGGACTGAGAAGTTTTGCTTTCTTATTCTAGGAAATAGCTGATGAATATCTTTCTATACCATAAAAAATAATTTTAATTAAATAGTTGGATAAATCTAATTTAAAGAAAAAAAAATAATGAACACAGAGCATCGAAAGAGCCAGAATATGAAATAGAGAAAGGGAATCTTCTCAACATTTTTCTTATCCAAGACAAAATTATTTTCATTTTATACAAACAACAACTAGAATTTGTGAGAGAATAAAATTTCTTTTTAAAAGGTAATATTAGTATATTTTTAATTAATGATTATTTATAAAAGTAAGTGTGCTATTATATATTATATCACTTATTGCTTTATTGTTGAAAATTGTAGAGAGCCCTAAAGATGGAAGAAAACTATTAAACTTCTGTGTTTTATATTTTATATTATGTTAAAAAAAAATTAAAAATTTTGGGTCTATATTAACAAAAAAATATAATAAAATTGAGCCATTCCAGTAAAGGAGTGAAGTATGTAATAAGAATTCTTTTTTAAAAAATACTCAATTGTAGATTTAAGTGGTTTTATTTATTATTTTAATTTGAATGGTAAATCAACTTTAAAAATTAATTTTAATAGTTTTTAACGATTTCCTATCAGTGTTTCCCTGAAAACAGGAGTTCTTTTTCTGTAGGTCCTATAGGATCTAGCGGTTAGGGTTATAAAAACGTTTTACTGTATGAATTGTATCTTTTGCATCACTGATTTGTCCTCAACAACTAGGTATCATAGTGTATAACGAGTTGCAGCAATAATTAAATACAGCTTGGAGCCAAGTTTTGGTTTAATTTAAGTTATATTGCCATTCTTGTTATTTTAAGTTATTGTTTATCAACACTTGCAGTCACCATAATGTAAATATTTTTATCTTATCACATGCATCAAAGGATAAGATAAATAAATGTCAGAAGCAATCTAATTGAATCTGAATGATACAATTACAAGTTTTTGTCCATACTTTAATTATATTTTTACTATAAACAAAATAAATATAATGTGCATTTTTCCAATGTATTTATCACTGCCCATCTTTCTTCAATATATACTACTTGGTTGATAAGTACTTGGTTACTTTTCTGGTGACAACATCCCAACTATAAAAAGTCCCTATTGCACATGCCAAACAAACACTAAGCAATTTAAAGCAGGAAGAATTGAACATCTTTAATCTATATGGATTTATAAATGAATAAACATTCTATTCAGACCAAAATATTAGTTTATGCTTTTATTAAATTTATATTTTTCTTCTTAATTCTTACATGAGGCTAAAAATCATGAAGCTAAATTACTGAATTAGTTTACAATAACGGTACTGGTATTACTAACCTGTACTATGAACAATCTATCTAACATAATCTTTATAGTGGATAAAAGAAAGAAAACAACAATAACTTAAAATGAGTTTTATAAAAATAATATTATGTATATATAAAGTTAAAAGGTGTTTTATAAACAAAAAAAAAAAATGTAACCCAAGTAACAATCACAAATTTAAATATAAATTTAAAAAAAAAAAAATTGGACTACCCTTAAATTATTCAAAAAAGCAGATAACTTGAATCTCACCTTATTTCTCACTCTCATATGTTCATACTTCTTGAATTCTGGCCTGTCATGCCCATGGCTACCATGAGCCAGATAGGCATTTAGCATGCATAACAGAACAGCAGGGATTCCAGCAAAATAACTCACATTACGCCAAAGTTTAACACCACCTGAAAGATAAAGAGAAAGCATTAAGGATCATTCAAGAATTACTTAGAATAATAATGAATAAATAATGAGAGACTACGAATATTAAACAACTTGTGTATCTAGTTTAAAATAAGTAGAAACATGGTACAAATAAATTAAGATATTGTTGGCAATATTCCTTGTGTTATGAGCACTTGACTCAAAACTTATGAAATATACAAAACAAAACAAAACCATATCCATATTCTATCTAGTCTTGTGATCCTTGTCATTAACCTCTTCATAATGCAACCGCAAGTTCCAATAGATTGTTTTGATTAAAATAAAATTTTGTACAAGAGTTATCTGTCCAACTTTCATTGACAATGATACCATTGGAGGTAAGTTAATCTCTTAAGTGAGTATAAGTCAACCTCAGTGATTTGTACAAAGGGATAATGATGTTCAAGTCATATTTTTAGCATTATTATATGAGGTAATTAGTTTCAAAACCATCTTAGACCATTTTCACAGACTGAAACCCTTCGGGTCAATACTTCTGCATGCTTTGCTAAGTAATGTGGTACATTGAGAACTATGTGACACATATTTTTTTTTTTTTAAGTAAATAATTAGATTGGATTTTAGTGTAGTAAAAAACAGTCCAAAATGTACAAAATTATGCATCTAAAATCCAAAAGGTCTAACTTTATGTACCCCATATCCTGAAAAAATCAACTTTATGATATAATTAATAGTATGAAGCCCTTTAGGTTCCACCCAGCTTCTATAAAGTGGATACCATTAATTGGGGGAAAATCTGCCGGTTGAGCATGATCATGAACAAATCACCTCCTCGCACAACCGTTGTTAAATGAACAGTACTTCATTACGAAATATTGAACCCCTGACCTTTCATTGGTTTTAGCAGTATAGATTTCCATTATAAGGACTGGAAAAACCCAATTTTAATTTAATCACGAATAAATAACTATCTATAATAATATTGCTGACTTGATTTTCAATAAAAATCAAAGCTTTTATTTTAAAAAAAAATCAAGCTCAACAATAATTTTGTATTTGAAAATAAAAAAAATTAACAGAAATGCAATGTCATGCAAAAAATCCACAAAATTAGTGAATTTATGCAGAAACCCTATGGATGCAATATAAAACTAGTACCAATAGAACATTTAAATTACTGCTGAGGTTTGTCTCAAATGGAAACTAGGAAACAAAAGATGCAATTGCATGAAAATCCAGTCTCTAGTACTCATCAATAAGACTTCAAGGATCACTAGCCTTAAATTTAATCTAACTTATCCAAATTCAGGTCTAAACTAGTTTGAAACTTAAATAATGTATTGCTAAACACCATTTAGCATTGTTCTAAACTATTTGCCTTAAAATCGTCAAGATAATCCAATACCAGGACCAGTTTATCCTTTGACTAACAGTAATATATCTGTAACCCCAGTGAATATGTGGTTAAGTCAAAATTCCTTACTTTTCAGGGGACAACTTTTAAAGTTAAAGTTAAACATTTATGTAAAATCAGGTGTTTGTGGTAAATCATCGAAATTTCGTCAATACTACCAAAACGTTGGTAACTTGTTACTTGTTTTACACCAATTTGATATGTCTTATCACTAATTAGATAATAGAGTTAACTAATTGTTAACCGACCATTGAAAAAAACACATCGCAATAACTCTGTTTTAAAACGTTGACTGACTTAGACACTTATGCACAATGAAGATGTTGCCTCTGTGATTCTCTTAGACCACTTAACTCATTTTGACCAAAATTTGACTTAACCACATATTCACTGGGGTGACAGATATATTAATGAGGTTTTAATAGTTGAACGTAGATTGATATTAGAAGATGGTTAGGAGGTGAGGTCAACAAAGACACACAATTAAAGAAAACTTATTTATTTGTGTATCTTTTCTGACTGCACCCCTGACCATCTCCCCATATTGTAATATACAGCAGCTTCTCCAATATAAGTATAATAACTAGCTAACAATCTTGATTCAAACCAATGGTTAAGTATGAATTCTTCACAAGAGAACTAGTGTTTTTCCACTCCTAGATTAGATGACTATATTAAAAAAATTATAACTCAAGCTGTTGACCGACTTACAGGAAAGTAAAATAGATAAAGGAATAAAAACTACTGTGCTATGTTTTAGAAAATAATTAGATTAATCTTTAGGTCATATTATTAAGTATGGGTACACCTATTTTACTTCAGTTACTAAAATCTTTAGAATAAACTTGAACTATTACCAAAAAAAAAAAACTCATAACTAAAATTATTTAAGATAAACTGTAACTACAATCAAACAATTTTGTGAATATTTCTGTATCTATTACTCCATTTTAGAAGAAAAGTACTGTTTTGATATCATAATGGAGAAATTGATAACAGTTCAGGATTGAAGAGTTTTATTTCTAAAATTTGTGGTTGTTACATCCTATCTTGGTTAATCCTGAAACAATTAATTACATTCATTCCATCCAGAACACTAAAGTGGTGATAACATAAAACTGCACCAGTAGAAATTCTTGAAAGGTACAAATGTGATAACATTTAAGTTTAAAATAAAAGAATGTATTTGTTAGTTAAATAGTTGCAAATATTCGACTAATTAGGAGAATTACTTTTACAAAACAGGATAATTCATAATGAGAAAAAAGGAAGAAACTTGAATTTATGAAGAATGTAACATTAAGAAAAAATTAAGAATAACTTAATTTGAAATAGGATATGAATTAATTATACGAACCACCATGGTCTCCAGCTACTGCAGAAGCTGAAGGAAGCTCTGCAAAAAGAGTTTTGGAAGAATTAAAATTCCTTACAAATAGTCGACCCGCTGAAGTAGCCATCTTCAGAAAATCCACTGCCTTGAGAATTGGAAGAAACTCGGGAAAAAACAGTAAAACAGCTGTTCCGGGTCCTGCTCCCTGATTGGTTGTTAAATTGGTACAAATTCAACAGAGAGAGCCAGTGAAGTGTAACCGTATAATTCACGTTACCTACCTTTGTTATGATTATCAAGTTACTTTGATGTGTAATTACCCTCGTCCCCTGAATGTATTATTTTTTGTATGTTTTAATGATATAATAAAATGTTTGGTTTCTTAGAACTTGCTATAGGTTTCTTCTTAATTTATTGTGCTATCACCAGGTACCCTCTTCTTATGGTATTCAATATTTGCTGTAGATAGTGAGATTGGATATTGTTGGGTTAAACTTCTATTTTCTCCATTTTTCAGATTGTTTCCTCAGTGTATTAGATGGATTATAAAAAGGTGCTATCATATAGAGGCTCGAATCGGAAGAATTGGAATCCCTTACATGACCCTTCATGATGTACAATTGTGTACCAATGGTTATACAATAGTACGTATTCTATTTATTAAGTTAAAAATATATTATAGTCAGGCCTCGAACAGTTCAGTGTTTTTTTTGCTTGCACATCAGATTATTTTTGTTGTAGATATGTAATATTACTTATCATTGATAAGATATCAAGGTGTACACCCTCCAATGATACACATTCTATTTCCTGAAGTTAGATGATAGGCTTAGCAAAATATTACTCATTTTATTGTTTTCTTATACATTGATAGAATTCTGCTTTTAAATTCTAGAGAAGATTATATTTATCTGTGGTAGTAAATCATTAAACTATTTTGAAGTGTACTTATGTTCCACCTAAAATGGGACTCTGTTAAATTTGAGTTTCTTGTCCTGCATTGGACAGCTTTTACAAATCAATATTGGGGTTGATTTTAGATTATGCTGCTCTACTGTTCAAGATTTGTTTTAACAATTCAAAATTGCTGTGGTATCAATCTCAAGGTGCTCTTTCAAAGGCAATGCTGGTACCATAAGATCTCATCCCTTTTCTCTCAACTGCTTTGCAGGTATTGAAAGCATATGAAGACTGAGTAATTGGGTTATAACCACTGATATTCATGATTTGAGACTATGGTGATCAAGGTGTCACCATAGCAACCTTTTATCATAAGCGGCTCTGGTTGGAATTGATACTGTGGCAGACCCATAAAATGAATCTTGATCTTCTCATTGTGGCTAAATAGGTCTGTCACCTATAGGATAACTTTTTGTATGCTAGAAATGGCCAGGCTGGAGAGAAAATAAAAAGTATTCATAACTCAATAACCCTCAACTCTCTTAATAGAGTATTTGGCTACATATAAGGAATGCTGACTGTTATCAATTTTTGATAATGTTACATGCATTTTATTAGAAGCATTCATACATTCATAACTTTAGACTTTTTTTTAAAAAAGTTTTTTTATCAGATTTAAAATGAACTGGACTATTATGTCCAACTGCTCCTGAAAAGGACCTCTGTTAGGAATTCTATGTTTTCTGGGGAAGTAAAATCAAAACCGTTGATCATAAACTGCAAATATTGTTTTTAGTATTATAACAGTTTTGATTCCCTTTTAAGAACCAACCCCTTATAATGCTATATGGCAAAGGAAGGGCACCAGTTACATGTTTATATACTTAGGTATATATGAATATTGTTATATATATTTACAATAAAGGAGGTAAGAAAAAAAAAATTAAGAACTTTCAAATAAATAAGATGGGTGTCTTTCAACTTCCACTTGCTCAAAAAATTAAGAAACCTGCTCTACCCTCAACATCGCTGCTTTCTCTCTAAAGGGCATCAGAGGTTCCTCTGCTTCTGGTTGAACCATGTTGCTGTGATCAAGTAATAGCTTACTTGATCGAAAACAAGTGGTAAGCTTGTCATTATGAGGTTCAGAACCTTGCCCATCAAAGGGAGGAGTCATATTTATCTGTATGAATTAGGTAGTTGCTTGTAGGGATAATATAAGGGGTTCCCTCCCTGGTGGGGGAGTCGCAAATCAGCGCTTTTCCACTTTTTTAAAAAGTATCCTGTATCCACAAAATCATTGAAAATTTTGAAAAGATGGTCCTCAACATACGAAACACAAACATTAGATCCAAGCAGGCAGATGGTGGCACATCTCATAAAATTATCATGTTTGCTGTCATGATTAGAGCCATCTCTGGGTAAATTGTTTCAATGTTGGTCATCACTTACAAGGTGGTTGCACGAACATCTTGATATTTCATGTTGGCAATGGTTTGTAACGGGGTCAACTTACCCATTGCAACCTTATAATTATTAATTAGAATAGAACACCCATTTTCCCAAATCAATTCTAGCTTGAAAATTTTTTATATTGTACTAGGAGCCTATATTTATATGAATTAACTGGAACTCACTCAATCAACCAATGCCAGTCCTGTTGGTATTGTTAATCTCCTCTAATTTTCCACTCTCCTATTACATTGTAAACTTTTTTCTGCTAGAATTGATCAGCATTGCCCTTCCCTCCCCACCACTTCCTTTTCACTATATCCCATGTATTTTTTTTTTTTTTTTTGAGTTGTAGAACGTTGATAAAGAAATTTTGCTTTAAAAAATTGTGTTTATAATGTGAGGGGTTGGAATTATTTGGAGAGGTGATATGACCTCCAACACCTTATGACTAATTAATAATTCACTTCTGTAGTTTAAAATTTTTTCTACCTTGACATCCGTCTCCTTGATTTAAAATTATTCTTACAATATTGAGAGTTTGAATCTAAAATAATTTTGAGGTGTAGATAGTTGACCGTAGATTAATGATTGGAGAAGTTTGTCGGGGGGTGCAGTCAGCAAAGAACAACATAAATAAACAAAACCATATTTATTTATTTTATGCCGACATTTCGACCTGAATTTCAGGTCTTCATCAGGGCTATAGAACAAAAGAGATAACAACGACATTTAGAGAAACATTCAATTGAAAAGGAATAGTATACAAACAAATTTAGGATTATACAAAATATTGAATTAAATCATAAATGATAAAAATTGATAACTGATAATTGAACAATAAAAAATTTTTTAATTGATTGATAATCGTGGAATTGGATGGTAGTAGATTGAAAACAGTGACAGATGAAATATAATATCATGTAGGTAAGAAGATATGTGTAATATAAGATATGCAAGTAGTGTCTAGAAAACTGAAAAAATAAATAAATAAATTGAATCTACATGTAATTCAGATATAAGCCACTCACTATTTTTCATTGTCTGTCATAGTGTTCAATTTGTAGATTCGATTTATTTATTCAGTTTTCTAGACACTACTTGCATATCTTATATTGGTGATTTCAGGTAAGGTGGATCCCCGATCTAGGTGAATTCCCAGGTATCTTACTGCCTTGCTTCCTCTTCCATTTCTGACAATCCACAGTGATACCTGAAAAGAAGATGACCTCGAGACCTTCTAATGTAGAAAATTATTAGAGTGATACCAATGAGTAGTATATTATAAACTTACATTAAATTTACTTGATGTATTTTTATGTAAATGCAGCAGTAATATGAATATATGTGTGCAAGGAAGACAGCTAGTCGAATTTGCCTAGTAAATGTTTTATTTTTATGTACGGATCTAGCTATGGAAAGAAATGATTTCTTCGATATATAAATAATTCTAGATCCGATATTGTGATGTGACAAAAACAAGGATTTCATCAGTTCTCTGCAATAATTATCACTTCTCCGTTCCAAAGCACCTATAATATTGATAACATGAGCGTCGAAAACTGACTTCATTATTGACGCAAATCCTTGATGGTACATATTGAGTGTGTTATCGAAGGCCGTCATACAAGAATAATCTCGACGATATCGTACGAACTAATTGCCCGATCCGAAAAGAACTCTTCTGGGTCAAGGAGAAACGCTAGGTTTCGTGATGGAGGATTATAAATTTTTAACGGGCGTTCGCTGGATGAACCGGAACGTTTTAGCTCTGACTGCTTTCGCTTTATCGGTGGCAATCATGAAACCGTTCCATGAATAAACAATCAACTCCTGAGGATTTTTCGGTGCATAGTTCAAACCCCTTTCGGTAGTTAACGAAATGATCGCATTTAACAGGCTCAAATCGTTCTGAATCGCTTCTAGTTACTGGCTTTGCCCTATATATCAGAAAACTACTGGCAGTAAACCTAATTTATTTTTACTTTAAATAGGAAGAACAGAGAAACATTTTATATAAAAATGCAGTGCCACCCGACTGCTATAAATGCAGCTTTCTAAATCTGGTTGGAAAATTGATTATTATTCTTATATTATACAGGCATAGAGGTTTTTTTTTTTTTTTTTTTTTTTTTT
>NW_027112495.1:879200-886214 GCF_000696795.3 Halyomorpha halys
AATAGGAAAAGGTAGAATATGGAGAATGGGAAAAGAATAATGTAACAAATATGAGAACGAGAAGGGAGACTTATGTTGTGGCGTAGAAGGTAGGCCTGCAACTGATTGATGTATGAGTTTTTTGAAAAGATAAAGCTAGAAAGCGCTACTAGACAAAGGCAGAAACGTAACTGTCAAGAAAGACCGTTATGACATAACAGTTGATATGAAATACCAATGATAAAAAGGTCAAGTTATAGTTTAAAAGAAAAACATAAAACCAGTGATATGTAAAAATACGGAGCCCAAAGTTCAAAAAATTATGAATACAAATTAATAAGAATAAAACATATTTTTATAAACAGTAAAATTGAAAATAGATAATGATTGATAAAAGAAAATAAATTATGGGTACTTTAATAAATTAACTATTTGGGAATAGGCTAGGGATAGGTTTTGTTTATCTGTTTTGTGATTGACTGGGGAAGCTTCTAATTGTATAAAAATCCTTTCGGATATTAATCGTTTGTCATGGTTAGGGACAGAAGCTAGTATGGTGGTATTGTCAAAATCAAAAGTGTGTTTGAGTGTTAAGCTATGTTCAGATAATTTAGAAGCCATGAAGTTATGGGAGGAGACAAAATATTTGTACTGGGTTATGCGGTCTTTAAGTAAATTTTTTGTTTCGCCAATGTAGGATCCATTGCAATTAGAAGTGGAACAAGGGATACGGTACACAACCTGGGAAACTTTAAAACAATTTTGTGATGAAAACCAAAACCTCCTTACTACATATGTTTTGCACTGTTGTTAAGAGGTTTTGGTATTAAGGTTGCAATTTTTTTCCATGGAAGTTCACTAAAAAATTATTGTTTTATTATATTATACCTTAATTTTTATTGGTATAAATTTTTTTTTTTTTTACATTTATGATGCTATCAATGTTTATCATTTCAGGAAATTGACCAGATAGGATTTAGGAGTAGTTTTTTGAGTAGCGAAGTTTCTAAATTAGTCAATGTAGTTATTCATGACATGAGGATAAATAAGGACATGGTAAGTCACAGTAAAAACTCTGTTTGGAGACCTCCAGAAACATTTGATAATGTCCGCATCCCTCCTTTAGTCATCACTATAGCTCAGGTAAGATTTTCTTGCACGATTGTCGTCATATTATTAGTAACATTTAAGTTGTTTTTTTAATATTTAAATATGTTAGTTTGTTTCAGTTAGGATATTGAATTTGACTTTAGCTGTTGTTACTCATTCATTAGTTCTGCATTCGACTCTGACAGAAGTCAGTACGGATGCTTCAGTTGTTCATAGTACTAGATGTCTTCTTGTATCCCTTAATTTGGCTTCATCGACTGCGAGGCTACTGAGTGTTTCTGGTCGTGTTCATGTTTCAGCTGCTTGTGTTAGTATTGAAGCTTCTTTAGTAGCATCAACACCTCTGACTGTACAGGTAACTTATTTGATGAAATAAACATGTTTTATATCAGAATCAAATTCCACCTTTTTTTTCTTCTCTATTGCTAGTAACTAAGTAAAGTATAGTATTTTGGTCAAATTTTCAACAGATTGTGGCTGCTCAGTGTTAAACAATATTCACTATCGTATAAAAGAAAAAAAAGTTTAATATAAAGGAAGAAATGTATATTTTACAATTGAATTATAAAATTTTGAGTGTGTTTATGATCATTAATGGCTGTAGTTATCCTTTAAGAACTTTGAGTACATTAGCAGATCAGAAAGATATTTGGATAACTATCTTCTTGGTTATAGTAAATAAAAACAAAATATATTTTTCTTCTTATTTTTATCTTTATTTCAGTTAAAATAAGGAGTATGAAAAAAAAATGGTGTATCATCATTTCTATAGATTTTGTAAAAGCATGCTTTCTTGCTGATTTATTTATTATTATTTTTAAATGAAATTCACCGTCACTTTTTGTACAAATTGGTTTTATGGAATAAAATCAATATTTTTAATTTAAAAAAATAAAACGAAAAATTATTAATTATTAAAATAAATTTGTGTATGTTATCTTTTTTCTCAATCGCTGTAGGTTTTCTCAGATATATATTCACATTAACTTAAAGTTTATTTTTCACATTAAAACGAGAGTTTGTTATCACCAAAGTGGTATCAGATAAGCATTCAAACTATCAATTGTTTTTCTTATTATTCTTAAGTTATTTAGAGGATTTGAATATTCAACCAAGCAATGGTTCCCCTCATGTCCATGTGCCAAGCTGGACTATCATTCCATAGCTAAGTGGTAGTGTAGAAGGTTTAAGTAAGATAAGTTTCCATTTAATATTAGGTCACATCGTAAATAGGACAAAAAATATTATATGGATGAAAGTAACTAGTAAACTGAAGAATAGGTTGTGTAATCCTGAAGATGGGGGAAAGACAATGAAACGTTAAAGACAAATATATAAGGAATAAACAAAATAAAAAGAACAGTGTAGGACTCCAACGGGAGTCTTGGGCTGACGGAAGTAAAGAAAAAAATAAATAAAAAGAAACAATAAGTTTCAAAAGCATTAAAATAATAACAAAATATTCTTCAATTAATGAATAAAATTCGTTTGAAAACTCCTATTAAGTTAATCCAAAAATCTACTATTTTATTAAAATCTAGCCACTGATCATTGCACATGTCAAAGATAATCATTGAAGCATAGAGATATTCAATTAATCTGAGAAATATTTACCTGCAATAAATAATTAACTGCTAAGTGATCCTATGTTTCTGTTTAGGAAAGTATTTTTATAAAGAATAAATTTTTATAAATTTATTCTTATTGAAATAAAATTATAAAAAATATATATTTATCATAAATTTTTATTCTGCCACTACTTATCCTGCATTATTTTTATAATTTGTTTTGTTTTTGTTTCATCATTCCCAGTCATATATTTTGTAGGAACACAAAATCAGTAAATCTTATAACTTAGTTTTATGTTGCTATTTTACTGATAATAAAGAAATGTTTTCTTACTTGCTGCTTTTTGTTTAGCTGTATAAAAAGATGATTTTTTTTTTCTCAGAATGTTTCAGTGTCTTTCAAAAATATGAAAACTGTGATTGATGATGATTTTTTTCCAAATATGGAAAGGAAGCAAAAGAAAGGTATTGAAAATAAGGCTGACAAAGAAGAGAAAACTGACTTCAAAAAATTAATTAATACTTCTGCTCCTATATTACCAAAAGTAATAATTTATTTTTTTAAATATTAATAGTATCTATAGCAGTGGTGGGCAAATGAAGCTATAGCTCTTTATTTAGTCAAATGTATTAAAATTGTATTTATATCTCTAATCTGTTTATAGTGTAGCTATAGCATGTGTGCTAACCGTATTAGTTAACCTGTTGAAGTAGATACTTACAGTATATACTTTTTGTGTGTGTGATTTTAGTTTTATGTGTTCTTATATATATGTGTCTTGGGAAAATTGACAATAATATTATATATCCAAAAAAAAAAATTTGAATTTCTTAATCTACATGTTGCTTTTTACAACATATAAAAAACATATTGCGGCTCTCTTTGGCTTCATATGTACCCACCTCTGTTGTATATTTAAAGCTTGATTTTGATAAGTATTCTTTTTTATTTGTGTTTAATATTGTTTTGTTTTTTTAAAAGATAGCTCAATACTTTGTTTTCAGGAACTATCGATTAGTTTTGATAATTGTATCATTACGGATGCCACAGATAGAGATAAGACAACTTTGCAGAAACTGCTTATAAATACGAGATTTCGACCCTCCATTAGAAAATATTGTGAGTATTTGCTTTCTTATACAGTCCCTCAATGGTTCGATACTCTTGTATAATTTATTTATCTTACTTATTTTAGGCGGTTTGTATGGTAGTTTTGGAATAAACTTTATTTTTGAAGGATTGGACATGAGATCTGCAACTGATACACAATTAGTTTTAAAACTTATGGAATTTAGTGCAAATGTAATTATAATTTATTTGTATTTGAATTTGGTGTCAATTGTTATGTAGTAATTTATTTAATCAAAGTATATTTATAGTAATATTATCATAATTTTTTTCTCTAAATTCTGTAGTTAGGTGAAAAGGGATTAATAATTAAAACTGTAGTTCGAGAATTCACTACTTTGTATGACCATGATAAAATGAATTGGTTGTCTCAGTTCCTACCTCAAACTGTAAGTATGTATTGAACGTATTATTACAAAATAAATATTTGTTTATTTAATTAAAATACTTTTTAACAATAAAAACCTTAGTAATATTGTGATCACAAGTGATAATGTATAATAACACACTGATTTATTGATGTATATTAGAATTACTATACAAAATGTAATTAATATATGCAGTTAAATCGAGAGTCGTAAATATTATAAGCAGATAATTTTTGGTTTTGTGAGCTCCTTTTTAAAAGATTTTCACTCTTAAATTAAATTATTTGTAATTCAGAATTTGGGAACATATATTTGATCCAATTTATCGCATAATTTTCATGTTTCAAATATTTCTTTGGTAAATTTTAAGTATATATTAGGGTTGGAACTTTTGTTTGTTTTTTTTATAACTTCATTATTTTATGTCTTCAGGATGAAAAGGAAAAAATTGTTGAAGAAAAAAAAGACTGGTGGCCTAATATTGATATTGATGCAAAATTTGAGTTTTGGAATGTTTCAACTGCCTTAAGAATGCCCAATCTTTCCCCAGCAGTGGTTGGATTTTCACATCTCAAATTTGCTTACGATTCAACATTAAATGGGCAATCAGCTTCGGGTAGGGAACTAATTTTATTCTATGTGTAACAACTCATAACTACCCTTTTTTTTTTATTATATTCATAAAAATTTTCATGATAATGTAATATGTTTACCCATTATGACTTTTCATAGATAAATTGTTAAGACGGTTAATTTGTATATTGCAGGCGAAATTTGGGAGTTGCTGACTGAAAGTATATGGTGTCAGTTAGCCAAGTTTGGAGGACCAGGTAACTTACGAAAAGAACACACTTGGGGCACTGCCCTTGCAGCTGGTTTGGTATTGGTCAAAGGAGGCAGTTCTCGATCATCAGCTTTATTGGATACAGTTAGGCTAGAGTGGTCTCCTCCATTTGCTGACATTCTGTCACCCCTCGTCAGGTTAGATATGTCTTTAAATGTTCGATTGGATATGTCTAGGAATTTTTGTTTTTCTTTTCGTACTTTAAGGTTTTATTCTAACTAATCAGATCATGCATATTGGTATGTTATTTTATTTATTCATATATTTGTTATATTTATTTGTGAAATTTTAAAATAAAAATTAAATTCATATGACAAAAGTATTTATGAAAGCAAAATAACGTTTATTTTAGCACGTAAAGCTGTTTGTATCATACCATGCAAAATCGATTAATTTTCAAATAAACAAAAAAAGATATTCATTTTTTGATATAATATAATTTGTTCTTTCAGAAATTCCAGGAATAATTCAGAGTAAAAAAGAATAGGATGCAATTAAATACCATTTTTTAACATTAGGAATTGATTAAAATAAATACATAATCTTAAATTTTATAGAAATATTTTAATTAAAAATATTCCTACCCTTGTATCAAAGAGAAATCATTACTCGATTTGTCCATTCTATCATTTTTTACTGTCACTTATACTTATACATTTGAAATATAATTTAGTTAATACTATTTATTTAATTTTATCGTTTGTTATAACAATAGTCATGACTGTTAATTTTTTTTTTTTTTGTATCTTTACATTTTTTTATTTGGATCTGTGAATCTAGTTTACAACCAGCAAATGAGCTTTACTATTCAGGCATGGCATGAGTTGGTATGGGAGAGACAGCACCCAGTGGTGCATCCTCCTCACGTCAAGTAAATTATTTGATTATACTAGAAGGTTCCGCATCCAACTCCTCTTCAACCTCCACCAAGTTATATCAGGGATGTCATGTGTTGCCATCTGTCGTATTGACTGTTTATTATTAATGCAAGTTTACTTCAATACAGAAAACAGACAATTTACTTTACCATTGTTTTATGTCATTTCAAAATTGCCTCTCATATGAAATAATATGGAATTTAGAAACACAAACATAGATGTTAACCATTCAAAAATACCAGGTCCAGAAACCAATGTTTCTTGTGGCTTCCAACATAAGTTAGTAATGAAATGTTTTTTCAAAACTAATTTCAATATTTGGACCTAGATTTTTGTTCAAAATAAAGCTTTATGAACTCATAATTTTTAATTGAACTTCAGTCTGGTTGTACAGATGAATATTTTATTGTTATGTGCATTTGTATTGTGCACATACACCATGTTGTCTCAATCAACTTTACTGGTGCAGATAGTGAACTTCTATCCATGACCTAGAGCAATTTACAATCATTAGATTTAAATAGAATCAAAAATTAATTAATTTAACATGTAAAATCACAAAATATTCAAGTCATGTTGAAATAGAATTAAACCTACTATATACTTTAATACATTCAAATGCAAATCAATAATTATTAACTCAAAATTACAATACAAATCATAAATATTTTAAGTTTTATTCACCTAAAAACATTTAATTATGACGCAAATATAATAATTATGGCCCCCTTTTCATACAAATTTTAAATATTCAATAGAATAATGATCTAATTTTTTGTAGTAAGTTTTTTATTTTTTTTCCTTTACCAATGTATATATTTTGGTAAATATACATATGTATATATTTATTTTTTTAAAGTTATGTCTCCTACTGGAAGTTATATCATTAATACAGGATAAGAACGTTTCGAGGTTGTCATCCCATCTTTAGGTATCTAAAACTTATTCTCAAATATATACGGTGTATACAACAATTACAATATATCACAATTTCTTATTAAACATTTTTTTAAAACAATTACCTCATTGAATATAAATCTATAATTACATTGTCTTTTCTCCTTATTAGTCTTGCATTGCTAATGATATGTATATGTATATACATCCACCAATTCATATGGCAACAATTTGTACTTTG
>NW_027112495.1:886734-892064 GCF_000696795.3 Halyomorpha halys
TTATGTTCGACGTTTCGCCCCACTTTGCTTCATCAGGCCTGTTCAAAGCGGTTCATTTCCCAACCCTGACACCTTTGAATAATGTTTTAAGTCTGAAGGCTGTGACACATTGGTGTGGTTCTATGGCAAGAGATTGCAGCACTCTAGACCTCTTTGATTTTTGCTGCCTTTTTTAAGGGATAAAGATCATATGATTTGTAATAAAAAATATACATGTTTTATCTATAACCAGGAGAAAGTTTGATTCAGCGACGGTTTAGAAAAAAAAATCTTAAATCCTATGGATTTTTCAGTTTTCGAACCCCACTTGAAGAGTTTTTTGGCAGCAGTATTACTTTAATATCTAAAATTTCTATTTCAGATTGAACCGTTTTATGGGTTTGAAAACTAAAATGCATAGTCTCTCAATCAGACTTTCTTCATTGCCACTCAATCAGACTTTTTAGAAATTTTAAAAATTAAAACTTTTTTATTTTGAATTTCAAGAAAAAAAAATTGGAAAATTTTCAAACCTATTTTCCACCATTCTCCTTGTTATAACTAAAACATGCATATTGTTGATTAAAAATCATATTACTTTTTCCCTCAGAAAAGGTGACAAAATTGCAGAGGTCTGGAGTGATGCAATCTCTTGTCTTAAAAACACACAGATGCCCTAACAGGCGAAAGCCTTAAATGGTCCTTCAAAATAGACCCATGTCTCCAAGAATTTAGGTTAGTATTGCTTATCACCACAAAACTGAGATGGTGTCGAATACATGTGGTTTTGTATATATTGATTTATCTTAATGGCTACTGACATACTCAATTACTATATTTAAATTTCTTGATTATATAATGATACGAATTTTACTTTTTTAGTTTGTTTGATGTTGCGGGTTGATTCTGCTGGAATTGAAAGCACATTACCGACTAAGATGAGCTTGGAAGCAGAAGGTATGAAGTTGTCGTCGATATCCCCTACGACGCCTACCTTTCTATGTGTCAAATCTTCAGATATCAAGGTTGAATTAATTTCTAATGTATATTAATTTTAATAATATTTCTTCTAGTATATCTTATTAATATTGTGCTTTTTAAATTGTTTAGAACTGTAGTGGAAGTATTGAACTTCTCAGAGGAGATTGGAATAAATCTCAGAACACCTTACACTTGAAGATTTCAAGACAAATTCAACTTCAGTGGAATCCTAATCTTCATTTAAAATTTATGGAGATGTTTTTACATTTAATAGATTTTTATAAGGGAGTCCAAGATAAAGGTTAACTTTAATAATATTTCATATTATGCATAGATTATTGACCGTATGTGAACTTGGAAGAGATTGAAATCCGTGTTGAGGTCAAGTAAAACGAAAAATAATTTCAACTATTTAGTAATGTTCAACATGTTGACCCTTCCTGCAGGTCTTCTTAGGGTTAAGAATAAAAAAATACAGGGTAGGTAAAGCCAATTTAAGAATATAAAAGTGATAACAAACATATAAAACAGATATAAAGACAATGTATAAAAAGACATTGATCTTAAAAAACTAACGCAAAACATAAATAAAAAAATAGTAAGGAAGTTAAAAATAAATATGAAAAAAATTAATTAACTAATATAGTAATGAGTAAAGAGTTAAATAATTACTCATTACTATTTTAGTTAATATATTTTTTTGGTAATCATCTTCAACTTTTCTTCTTTTTTATATATATTTTATGTTAGTTTGTTTACAGGTATGTCTTTTTATACTTCTGCCTTTACATCTATTTTATTTACATGTAACTTTTATTATCTTAAATAAAATAAATAAAAAACTTTTTATTTTAGCCTGATGAAGACCTGCAGTGTGGGTTGATGAAACGTTGGCTATTAATAAATAGTTGAAACTTTTTTTTTCTTTTTCCTGACTGTGACCCGAACCATCTCTTTCTTATTAAATATTTCATTTCACTGGTTAAAATACTTTTAAATAACAAAGTCAGAAATAATAAATAACAAATAACTCTAATTATGTACTATTTATGTAAAAATTTTGTTGACTGTATGTGTTTTGTTTACAGATCATTCTTTACCTCAGCAAGACGTCAATAATAAACAATTAAATATGGATATAGTAATTACTGGAACTGTGAGATTAGTATTAAAGCTATCTAAACATCACTATTTTACATTGACTACAGGTAATTAGATGCTATTTATTTAAACCTACTGCTTTAAAACCATTAAGTGTGTATATCCTCAAGTACCCTAAAATTTGTAAATTAAGAATAATAGAAAAAAAAAATTAGATATACTTATTCTACCTTGAAGGTCGAGTAAGTAACATGGAAGTCATTACAATACTATTTGAGAATAGGTTTAGCAAATATTTATGATTTATATTTTATTTCTATCTCTAATTATTTTTTAATTAAATGAATTATAATATTTTAGTACTTGTTTTCTTTGTTTTTTTTATATTTCAGATGATTTCGTTTATAATAGGTCTGGTATTGATTGCTCTTGGTCAACATCACAACTGAAAATGGCTGTAGATAGTGCAGATATATTTACAATTGAAGCGTTAGGATTTGCTATTGTTCACGAAAACAGTCGCTGTAAGGATATCATAAAACTTATCAAGACAGAGAGATGCAACAATGAAGAATTTGTTTTACCTTGGAACCGTACATGGTAATTTAATTTCATTCATGAATGTTTATACTGTAATATAACACATAGATGTGCTCTCATTTAAGATTTCTGCTGATTATTAATGTAATTTTATTTTGGTGGCTGTTAGCTCCACTGATGTTTTACTTTCTTTTGTTTTTTAATTGCATTGTTAAAGACTAAATGCAAATGGCTGGGTAAAATTATATTTCTATTGCTTCCTATCAGTTGTCCTGTATTTTTTTTTTTTTTAACATGAGAAATAATCAAGAGCAAAATCTCTACTAGTCAGAAAAACGCAATATTGTGAAAATGTAAAAAATTCAAATCCTCATCCCATAAACACATAACTTTTTTATGTTTGTTTTTTATAAATATCTTTAGGCACCTGGAATGTTATCAGAACTAATTATATCCTCCGGCTGTGAAGAGGGAAGATGCCCTGGAGTTCAATTAAAAAGTTATATGCCGTATTGATGTTTTGACTTACATTAGTTAAACAATTATTTTTATTAGATAGAGAGGATAAAAAACATGAAATATAGCAAACAATGACATTTTGCCCTGGACATCCATGGCTTATTGTGAGGGATCCTGTTTATAAAATGTAGCAGCATTAAGATGACCTCATTGGGACTCTTCTTTCCCTTATTATCGTGGAGTGGCTGCACCAAGAACCACTAACTGTGGTACCCGTACTGGTACTGGTACTGGTATTTGGTGGGGGGAACAAGTCCGGCAAGTGGGCCTGTGGGTCCTTTTTGCCAACCCCTGGTAGCTACCTGGGTTGCCGCCGCGTACTAACCAAGGTGGGAGTGTCTAGATTCATTCTTCAGGACCACCGAAAAATGAATGTTTAACTGGCCCAGGTGGGAATCCGAGCGCACCGGGACCTGCGCCCCAACCCGCACGGCCGTCACGTCCCTAGTAAAAGGTGTAGTTATTGATAAAAATATTCTAGACTTGTGGATTTTTTACTGAATCACATTTTTAGTGGATTATAGAATACAACCTGTATTATTTTTGACAGAATCAGTTGTGTTATTACATATGTAATGCTGCAAACTATGTGATGGTACCTTTAACTCATTTTTCAATTATTTGTTTGACTAGTGGGGTGTTTTCTTTATTTTTCATATTTCTTTTCATCTTTATTTTAAATTGTTTTCTTTCTCACTTTACAATATTAATTTTTCCATTATTTGTATATATTTACTTGTCTGATTTTCCTATTTTTTTGTGTTTTTTATATTTTTCATTGTTCACAAGGCTGAATTTCTGAAGTCTTGGAATTCAGGGGAAAACGTTAGCACAATAAAATAATTACCACTTTTTGTTCACTTCTGACCGCACCCCTAGACCATTTTCTTCTCATCTTGTTGACACTTTTTCATAACACTTATTGTGTTATAAAAAATTACAAATATTCTTTATTAAAAGTGTTTCCTTAAGTTTATTTAATTTTTTCAGGCACATTAAAATGAGAACTGTGAAGGCAATATTTCCTTATGAGCACAACTTTTCCTCGGCCTTTCAAGATGACTTCATCACTGTTTTTAAATGGTTGAAAAGATTACATAAAAAGTCTCCAGCACATAATCAAAAACTGCCCTTACCTCCTGACCTTCTAATAAAGGTGTCTATTTTACTGTTATTCTTTTTAATCGAGTAAACTGTTTCAGAAAATAAGAATATTCATTTATTAAAAAAGACCTTTCTACAAGTGAATTGGACTTTCTACCATTTAGAATGATTAAAGGGGATTCGGTTTTATTAATTTACTCTTTTTTATTTATGTATTTATTAGGTAGATAAATTATAAATTTGAATTAAGTATTATAATTTTTAAGTCAAATCCTGTAAATATTAAAATTTTGAAAACTGAAATAGATAAATTATCTCCTCCAATCCACAAGGGTACCTACACTTAGCCCTGCCGAGGAAAGTGATGTATTGATTGCTTTAATATAATTTCTTTTAGAAATTACTTTTTGTTTTTAGGACATTTTTGCATTTGAATTGATAACATTTTACTTTTTTAAGTTATTGATTTGCATTTAACAGTTTCTAATTTATTTTTTAAAGTACTTAAAACTATGCTATCAATTATGTTGAAAATTTCCATTAATTTTGACAATTCGTAGATTGAAGATTTTTTGTTTGAAATGAGTGACGATCCATTTGAAGTGCGGCTCAGAGATAACTATGAGCTACTTGAAGATGAATATAATGAAAGTCTGAAGCGGGAAAAAATGCTGGATGAGAAGGTCTATGTTACATCTATGACATTGCCTTTAGTTGTTATAGGAAATCATGTATATTAATATTTTAGTGATTTCAGATCAATGAAATGATGAAGACTGATGTTATGATTCCTGCAGGAAAAGTTGAGGAGCTCTACAATACCTTGTCAATTCTTAGCACTCGGATTTATATTAAACGGTCCAAATTAATGAAAGAGCAAGGGACACGGACAAGGCTGTTTGCTTGGCTGGTTTCTGATTTGCAATTGTTGGCTCTAACTGATCCTACGATTCATGGTCCTGAAAATGTTGTTGACAACATGACTCAGATAGATCCCGAATCGTGAGTATTAATAATAGGTTCATTAATTACAACAATAATTATGTTATATAGGAAGATGGTCAGGGTTGCAGTCACAAGTGAAACAAAAATAGTTGTAAACTATT
>NW_027112495.1:892869-901576 GCF_000696795.3 Halyomorpha halys
AAAATGATACATAAAATAAAACATATTAAAACCATTTATACATCAAAATATACTATTTACTAAAAAAGAGCATATTACAATATACATATAAACAATAATTATGATTTGTTTTTTCATTAAATCAGATCATGTCTTCTTAATCACTGCTTGGTACAACTTTGTGCCAATGGGTATTAAATTGAGCCACATATGATTTCCGAATGTCAAGACCTGCCAGCTGATTGATGAGAAAAAGAAATTAGATAAATGAAGATCTACCAGAATTTATCTGTACTTCTTTTTTTTTATCATTCATCTACAAGAAGGCATTGACATCCTGAAATATGTGGCCCATGTTGAACTCCTGGGCACAATGTTGTACCATTTTACGGTATTTCAAAATATATTGAACTATTTTATGTTATGGAAGGAAAACTTCTCTGACTAGAGACCATATTATTTCAAATATTTCATACATTTTTGAATTGGACTAAATTTATGGAGGGACTGTAATATGTTCAATATCTGATTAGTCAAAATGACGAAATGCCAATAAAGTATATTAAAATCCATAGCATTTTCTATACCTCCAAAAACATATCAATGGACCCTCATCTATTAGAAATTCGAGAAGTTATAATAAAAATATATGTGTGCTACCTTAAAATCAATATCATTTTACTTTTCCTACATCTCTAAGAAAATAAAAAGGGGCCCTAGAATATTAAAAAATCTGAATAGTTAAAATAAATTGATATCTGGGTGATTTTTTTTTTTCGCCCGGTCAAGTCGAAAATTTTATTTTCAACACCTCTAAAAGTGTACAAATGGAGATCTTACTATGTTAGAAATCCTAAAAGTTAAAATGAATCTTCCCTCAAGTATTATGTACAGATAAAACTTTGATAATAGTATCATTTATGAAATAAATCCTATTGAGGATTTTTATAATAATGATATTTATAATATAAGTCCAGTTATGAACTTTGTTCGTATGTTGAACTTGTTTATAAAAGTTCTTGCTGGACATTTTTCATATAAACTTATATTATAAAAGTCTAATAAAAAAGTTCTTGTTTTAACTAATTCAAAAAAGTTAAGTAGTCATTTTCGAAGATTTTAGAGATATCTTTCTGTATTCGAAAGATGCAGCTATTTGAGAAGACAGAACAGAAGCTTTGCTGTTTTCATTTACCACTAAAGGTCATTTTAAGTCCAACTTTTATCTGTTTATTTTTTCTTAAGTGGTATTCCTATCCCAAATTTATATAACCAACTTTTCTCTCTCTTTGTTGAGAGATATTCATCTCATAACAACAAGAGATAATCATTTATCACATATTAAATAAACAAAAACAGGGTATTTTCATTTTAAAAATGTTTTTAGTCCTTGGCCTGCTGAGGGACTTGAATTTAGCACACTGTGGTGTCGGGCTGTCGTTATTAATTGCAAAGAGCTCAAGTTCCAGCTAAGAGATTTCCCTCAGCCTTGGCTTGACCTTAGAGAGCTCCAGATGTGGGGTAAGGTTGTTGGTGCGGAACAGATCCCTACTAGAAGAGGTGTGACATCTGCTTATCCATTTTCAGTGCTTGTTTGATATCTGAAATATTTTTAAAATAAAAATTTTCCAGCGAAGCGGGTTGTGAAACTGGAACTTGGAGAAGGATGGAATAGCGTAGAGATTGAAAGAAGCATGACTTCATTAAAACTATACCATGATCTAAACTGCGAGGTAGAGCATTTTAGTTATGCTTTCGGACCCTGTTGGGAACCAGTTATTGCACAATGCAATCTCAGTAAGAAATTTTTATACTTTTTTGTAAATATTTGAAATAAAAACCAATTAATTAGTTTCACCACTTGACCTTCACACTTTTTTATTTTTTAAACCTAATATATAGCTCTAAGGTCAAAAATTAAAAATATAATGGTTTTTAATCCATTGCTCCTAAGACTTTTCAAGTATACTGTGTTCCTCTCTTCAGCCTCTATAATTTAAGAAGTTTTTTAACATTATTTTGTTTACTTACTTAATATGCTCGAGTATTATCTAAAAGTATATCAAAATTTAAATTTAGAACTATATGATGACTATAAAAAATATAGTATAAAGTTCATTGTTATAACTGTAAATTTAAATCTTATTATATATTTAGGTAATTTTTACTGATATTTAGAAAATTGATGAGATTTGAAAAATGTGTAAAAATTAATTAATTCTACCTTTCATGTAAATAATTTGTATTTGTAGTGTTTTTTGAGATTATTTTTATAATTTTTAGGTTTTGAAAAGATAATGCGTGGCTCACTTGATCCAAGCCCTCCACTTCCTCTTTGGGACAAGTTACGCTTACTATTGCATGGTCGAATTACTTTAGTTATTAGACAGTTAACAGTATTGCTTCATGCTTCTCTAGATCCTTATAATAAGACAGAAGAAATGGAAATAACTTGGTCATCTGTTGCAATTGATTGGACTAACGGTATGGATTTTTAATTATCTTTATTTATGAATGGATAACTGTATAGTATTATTTAATATTTTTAGCATTACCACAGAGTCGGACAAAAAAACCATAGAGATCGAGAAAAAATCAGGAGTCAATGGATTCATGTGGTGAACTCAATATTGTTTGTTAGTGATTATCAAAATGGCCAAAATTAAGAATGGCTTGGCCATGTGGAAAGGATGCCTGAGGATCACCTATCTAGATGACTGCTGTATCAATTGCCTGAAGATAGAAGACCATGTCTGAGTTGTATTGATGGAGGAAACTCTGTGCTGGTTGGGAATAAGGAGATGAAGGAGTTATGCCACTGACAGGAATGAGTGGTTGCTGATAATCTTGAAGGCCAAAGCTCTGCAAGGGCTGTAGAGCCATTGTATAAAAAATGAATGAATAGAGATATATAGCAATTATGAAGCAGCCTAATGTGCATGTTGAACCTCAAACTCGTTTAATATTTTTGATGTATAATATGTGCATCATATTATATTTTCCACTATATTATGATGGATGATGATCAGGTAGTATCAAGAGTGGTTAATATGTTCTCTCTGAAGGCTTCAAACTGTGTGTTTATTCATATTCTCAGTGATACAAACATAAGGTAGGTAAGAATTAGACATTGGCAATGATAGAGAAGATAGGACAGGTGGGAGTAACTGAAAAGGCACCAGTCTTTCGATGTCCCACAAAACTGAAGAGAACCAGGCTAGACACTGTTAAGGAAAAGGTTATGCTCAAGAGACTTCTGGATCTAGCGGATACAAGACTCGGAACCACTCCTTAGAGTTTGTGGGTATTAGGAAAGAATGATGTCAAAGTAGTAACTCTAAAAAATACTGTTATCATGGAACGTGTTATCAGCCTTCTTTGATGGGATCTTATATAGTCTCCAGTAAATATTGACATCGATAGATGTTCAAAAAGTGATTTATTTAAGTTCATCCAGGTCTCTGAGAAATAGTTTTTTTTATAATATATGTATTGACTAGATATTTATGGAGTAATGTAATATTATATACATTTATACAAGATAATAATTATCTGGTATTGATTTAACTGTAACAACTTGTAAAGCTTTGAATATCTTACTGGCAGTGTTAATTTTTGTTAATACTTATTGGCAGTAACAATAGATCAATTTTTGTTAATACTTGTTGGCAGTAACAATAGATCATGCACATAATTATGTGCGGTTAAAGTCGTCCATCCGTTGATGTGAATATAAATTGTATTGTTTTATTTATTTTAACCCCAATGCTATAAATAGATTATTATTTTGCTTACAATAAAAATTCTTCTTTCTGTATTTGTTTCTAGCATTGAGGATCGGAACAAAAAGTATTTTATGCTTTATTCACTCTGATCTATTCCTGCCAAACATATTTTCGAACTAAATTTTTGATGTAATATAAAACATTTGAAAATATTAAACTATTTTTTATTTTCTCCATCTTAAAATAATGGTTTATATTGACTTTTTAATATTTATTTGAGGCCTTGTATATAGTTTAGTAAAATCATTTTTATAATTAATGAAATAAATATTTTTATTTCAGCAAAAGTTGTGTTCAAGGGAAATCTTGACATTTATGTCAGAACAGCTTCAAAGTATGATGATTGTCGTCTTCTCCATTTTCCAAATCTGAGGCTTAGCGTTAAGTTAGGCTGGGCTTGTATTGGGGATCCAAACGACCATCACTCCGTCATGCCCTGTGCTCCAGACAAACTTCCTGATTATTCCAGCAATCAGGTAATTTTCAAGCTTGAGCTTGAAAACTATTCTGACTACCTCTACTTTTTTTATAAACTACAACAATTCTGATGTAATGTATTAGCTTTTATTGAGAAAAATACAATTTTTTTTTATTGTCATTGATATTATCCAAACGTGAAGTTAGTGCTAAATTTTTTTTTTTTTTTTTTAAACAATATTTCACTTATTATATTATTTTTTATTATTATATTGTGGTTGTTTTTTTGTTTTTTTTAGGGGGATTATTTTTTTACTTTTATTATTAAATGTAAATATCAAGCAAAAGGACTGAGGAAAATTCCTTTTTAAACCATATTAAACTCACATTGTCTTGTTTTATAATTTTTTTAATTTTATTTTTTATATTACTTGTTATATTTTTTCAATAACTCATTGTTGTTTAATCCTTTTTTCTTTTATTATTTTAAATTACATTATTAACAGTTAAGAATTTTTTACTGATATTTTGAATTGAATTACTTTGATTACTATTATAATGTTTGTTTGTTTTTATTTTATGAATTTTATTCAATTTAGAGTTCCTATTCATATTTATCTAATTTTTATAATTTAGCTTTTTTTGTTTTTTCATTAATTTATTTTTCCAGCTTTGGATTTTGCTTTATCAAACTTTCATTGATATTACTTAATAGCCAATATATTTGAATGTAGTTTTATTAAATCCAATAACATGAAATTAAATTTTTCTTTGTATTTCATGATAAAATCTTGGTAAAACATTTTTCTATGTTAACTAAAGGGTATATATACAAAGTGTTTGAAAACTAAATTCCTGGATAAACATGACTATGAAATATACTTTGCCCATAAAGGCATTTATAAAATTTAATTAAAAACAATTATTTAATAAATTTAAAATGTTATTTAATGAGGATCTTAATGCCTTTAATATTAAAGTTTTTTTTTTGTTATAACATCTGAATAGCAATGTTATTTTATTATTTAAAAAAAATAAAAAATCAATCAGTTAATGTGTTGTAATGTTTCCAGGAACATGATTCCTTCAGGGCCTTCCGTTCTCAAAACCTGAACATTCGTTTAGTTTTAGAAACTAAGCCTGTTGCTTCAAGTGTGGGAAATGATTTCAATTGTCCTGTGGCTCTGTTATATGGAAGCACTTTGAGGTGAATTAAATTTAATTTTTTATGTATAAAAGATAATTTTTATTTTTGGTAAATTTCATTAACTACAGTAATATATTTTTTTCTCTTCATATTTCTATTCACATCTGTGAAATGCAAGATTGACAATCAAGAGATTCCTTGACTATAATATTAACTAAAAAATGACATGTAAGGCATGAAGGTGAACAGTTACATGAAAATGTAACTTATTTACTCGAGATGCTCCCATACTAATTTTCCATAAGTTAATATATCCTCTTCTGAAAAGTAAAGTTTGATTTTACAAATTACATTTTATACTAAAAAATTCATTAATTTATTTCAACATTTAAATTTCCACATATCAAATAAGCGTTGCAAATCAACATTTTAAATTATCTACATTAGATGTTCCCATAGCGATTTTTTATTAATAACTTTCCTAAAGTGGATGTATAAACTTTTGTATAATAACTCCTCAATTAGTTTATTTATGTTTATAATTTATTTTTAAAATTTTAATAATCCATGAATGTATATATATAATATAATAATAGAATAATCAACCACCCTTGTGTCAACTTTAAACTTATATTTAAGTGTTGGTCGATTTGGATGATTGTGACAATGTTCGAACTTATCAAATGAATTATTTTCATTTTAAATAACAGTTTTTATTTTTTTCCTTTTAGTGAGATTCATTTTTACTATAAAATAACAATCACAAAGACTTAGGGGGAAAAACCTTATAAGTTTATGAATGGGTTTATTATTTAGAAACAGGATTGGAGTAGGAGGAACAATTTTAAGGAAGTTATTGAGACCTATTATGGATGTCTTTATTTTTTCTCTGCATTCAACTTCAACTCATTAGCAACTGCTCAAATGAAATGACTTCTATGTAAAAGAAATATGATGTCTTCTGTATTGAAAAAATAGACTATTTACAATATAGAGGTAACAAGAGCATGAGGTTCTGCTGAAAACATTTAGTTGAGAAGGCTTGCCTATCAACACTGCTGGGTAGTCTTTAGCCTTCCTTCACCTGACTTTGCCTCCACTGAACCAGATTTATTTTATTTTTCCCATTACCTTCTTCTCTCTGGCAAGCCAATAAAGGTGTTCATTTATGGGTGTTATCGCTTTGATGAGGTAAACTCCGCATTCCATATGATATGGTGGATGGAGAATATCCCCTTCATTCTTTGTCCCACCAGTCTATCATTCGCGTTTTGCCGTGAAAATTGAGCGATAATGGGTCCTGGAGTACCTTCCTGCTTGGGCCTAATACAAACAGTGTGGTTTTAATGTTTTTTTCAGTTTTTTTAATAAACACTCCATGTTTTCAAAAGATAGTTCAGACTGTTTCTGAATCATTTCCTTGTTATCTTTAAGTTCATATATTTCTTAAAGCTTAATCTTCATCTCTAATCTCCTCAATGAGCATTTCCAATTGTTACATCATTGGAGCATGCCCAATTTTTAATACTGTCAAAATTCATTGTGTCAATTTTAACATATTTAATATAAAAAAGATTTAAGCAACTGACACATGCTAATTTCACTTTGACATCTCTATTAGCTGTATTAATTCTAATTTTGCAATTAACCATTTCAATTGTATTTTTACCTTTAAAGAGCTAACAGATTAAGAAATAGTAACAATAAAAATTAGAAAACTACTTCAGAATCTGAAGGTAACAGGCTTGTTAAACACACTGCTCCCCACCTGTTTTATTCAGCTGCTCTATAATCCCTTTAAATATTCTTAATGTTTTGATCCTTTCCTATTAATAATTATTGAAACAAGGCTACTCATAATCAGGGAGCATTTTATATTAAATTAAGGTGTGCTTAGTATGGTTCATAAGGGTTTTTTGTCCTTATTCTTTGTGACTGAATTTTTTTTCTTTTTCTTCTCCCTTATTTACAATCATATTACAATATATGAGGAGCTCCGTACCAAAATCCATTTTGTACATTTTATGAAAAAATTCATTTTGGACCGGAATAGTGAATTTTTTTTTTTGTAAGAATTATAAATTTATAATGTTTTTGATCATATTGCTTCTTATCAATGATTTATAGAGCTTTGAAGTTTGTTGTTCAATCCATAATGAATCGAGTTCATTGGATGTGGGTTTTTGTTGGGACCAAGTTAATTTTGTTTAAAGTGAACAAAATGCATTTTGAGATTTTCAGAAAAAGCAAAAGCATAAGTAAAACCCTTTACTCAGCATGATGATATTTTTGAATGGTGTTGAAACAAGGCTTTTATGTTTCCATTATTTTAACTTATAATTTGATTTTATCTTGTATCTTTATTTAATTTTCTCTTCAAGGTGGTTTGAAAAACTCAAATTGATTCTATCTGGTGTAACACGCCCTACTAGAAGAGGTTCTGTTTTTCATAATCTCCGTCCAAGGAAGCTTCCTCTTTCACGTCATTACAAGAAAGTGCATCTGTTATTGTCATTACATACTTTTCAAGTTCATTATTGGATGTCTTTTTCTATGCAAAGGGGTTTTGAACTGACTGGAGAATCTATAGCTTTTTGTTCAGGTATTTTTAATCACCTTTATGAGTTGTAAATTTAAATTTTGTAAAAATAAATTATTCTTAGGGAAAAAATTTAAACATCTCATTTTACTTCTTAGATGTGGTATACTTAACTATGTGCATTCAAAGATTTTTTTTTTCCCCCTCCAGAGCATTTGCTTTGCCTAGTACCCATTAATGATAACTTAAAACACCGACCTCGTGCTGAATGGAGTGTTGTCTATATGACCTGTGAATTACATGCTGCTGAAATCTGGCTGAGATCTGCGATTCAAGAAAATAAAGAGTCAAATGAGGTTTGTAATTTATTACTGTAATGCATTAATTGTTGGATATATGAAGAGAAGATTGAATGAGAAGAACATGAGGTTGGCAAGAACACAAATAAATAAAACTTATTTTATAATGCCAACATGTTATCCAGAATTTCAGAACTTCAGCAGAGTTATGTAAAAAAAAAAAAAAAAAAAACCAAGATAACAACCAGAATGAATAAAGTGAAAACAGAATAACAAGAAAATAACAAATAATATAAATACATAACCAGTATGCGAAGAAAATGTATAGTGAAAGTATTATAAGAAGATAAACAGTATGAGAGTACAGTTATTTTAAAATTATGAAATAAGAGAGAAAATGAAAATTTAATTTTGTTATTTTACCTGCAAATTTAATTAATTATATAACCATTTTTGGTCTTCCTTTTTTTATAATTTAATTTTTTACATGTATTTACTTACTGGATTTTCATATTGTTATGTATGTAATATATAACATATA